>NC_068433.1:11353633-11513633 GCF_023373465.1 Oncorhynchus keta
GTGCTTCTCCAAAACCTACAGCCTGCAGGTTGCCCAGGTGCTTCTCCAAAACTCTGACCTGCAGGTTGCCCAGCTGCTTCTCCAAAACTCTGACCTGCAGGTTGCCCAGCTGCTTCTCCAAAACTCTGACCTGCAGGTTGCCCAGCTGCTTCTCCAAAACTCTGACCTGCAGGTTGCCCAGGTGCTTCTCCAAAACTCTGACCTGCAGGTTGCCCAGCTGCTTCTCCAAAACTCTGACCTGCAGGTTGCCCAGCTGCTTCTCCAAAACTCTGACCTGCAGGTTGCCCAGCTGCTTCTCCAAAACTCTGACCTGCAGGTTGCCCAGCCTGGGCTTCTCCAAAACTCCTGACCTGCAGGTTGCCCAGCTGCTTCTCCAAAACTCTGACCTGCAGGTTGCCCAGGTGCTTCTCCAAAACTCTGACCTGCAGGTTGCCCAGCTGCTTCTCCAAAACTCTGACCTGCAGGTTGCCCGGGTGCTTCTCCAAAACTCTGACCTGCAGAGACAGTGTGTTGTGTCTTGGTATAGGCAGTGTGTTGTGTCTTGGTATAGACAGTGTGTTGTGTCTTGGTATAGGCAGTGTGTTGTGTGTAGACAGTGTTTGTGTCTTGGTATAGGCAGTGTGTTGTGTCTTGGTATAGACAGTGTTTTGTGTCTTGGTATAGGCAGTGTGTTGTGTTTTGGTATAGGCAGTGTGTGTGTGTTGTGTCTTGGTATAGACAGTGTGTGTGTTGTGTCTTGGTAAAGACAGTGTGTTGTGTCTTGGTATAGGCAGTGTGTTGTGTCTTGGTATAGGTAGTGTTTTGTGTCTTGGTATAGACAGTGTGTGTGTTTTGTGTCTTGGTATAGACAGTGTCTTGTATAGACAGTGTGTTGTGTCTTGGTATAGGTGTGTTGTGTGTATAGACAGTGTGTTGTGTCTTGGTATAGACAGTGTGTTGTCTTGGTATAGTGTCAGTATAGGCAGGCAGTGTGTTGTGTCTTGGAATAGACAGTGTGTTGTGTCTTGTATAGGCAGTGTGTTGTGTCTTGGTATAGACAGTGTGTTGTGGTATAGGCAGTGTGTTGTGTCTTGGTATAGACAGTGTGTTGTGTCTTGGTATAGACAGTGTTTGTGTCTTGGAATAGACAGTGTTTGTGTCTTGGTATAGGCAGTGTGTTGTGTCTTGGTATAGGCAGTGTGTTGTGTCTTGGAATAGACAGTGTGTTGTGTAGTGTTTGTGTCTTGGTATAGGCAGTGTGTTGTGTCTTGGTATAGCAGTGCGTTGTGTGTGTTGTGTCTTGGGAATAGACAGTGTGTTGTGTCTTGGTATAGGCAGTGTGTCTTGTGTCTTGTGTCTTGGAATAGACAGTGTGTTGTGTCTTGGAATAGACAGTGTGTTGTGTCTTGGTATAGGCAGTGTGTTGTGTCTTGGTATAGACAGTGTGTTGTGTCTTGGTATAGGCAGTGTGTTGTGTCTTGGTATAGACAGTGTGTTGTGTCTTGGAATAGACAGTGTGTTGTGTCTTGGTATAGGCAGTGTGTTGTGTCTTGGTATAGGCAGTGTGTGTGTTGTGTCTTGGAATAGACAGTGTGTTGTGTTGTGTCTTGGTATAGGCAGTGTGTTGTGTCTTGGTATAGACAGTGTGTTGTGTCTTGGTATAGACAGTGTGTTGTGTCTTGGTATAGACAGTGTGTTGTGTCTTGGTATAGGCAGTGTGTGTGTTTTGTCTTGGTATAGGCAGTGTGTGTTGTGTCTTGGTATAGACAGTGTGTGTGTTTTGTGTCTTGGTATAGGCAGTGTGTTGTGTCTTGGTATAGACAGTGTGTTGTGTCTTGGTATAGGCAGTGCATTGAGTCAGTATAGGCAGTGTTGTGTCTTGGTATAGACAGTGTGTTGTGTCTTGGTATAGACAGTGTGTTGTGTCTTGGAATAGACAGTGTGTTGTGTCTTGGTATAGGCAGTGTGTTGTGTCTTGGAATAGACAGTGTGTTGTGTCTTGGTATAGGCAGTGTGTTGTGTCTTGGTATAGACAGTGTGTTGTGTCTTGGAATAGACAGTGTGTTGTGTCTTGGAATAGACAGTGTGTTGTGTCTTGGAATAGACAGTGTGTTGTGTCTTGGTATAGGCAGTGTGTTGTGTCTTGGAATAGACAGTGTGTTGTGTCTTGGAATAGACAGTGTGTTGTGTCTTGGAATAGACAGTGTGTTGTGTCTTGGTATAGGCAGTGTGTTGTGTCTTGGTATAGGCAGTGTGTTGTGTCTTGGAATAGACAGTGTGTTGTGTCTTGGAATAGACAGTGTGTTGTGTCTTGGTATAGGCAGTGTGATGTGTCTTGGAATAGACAGTGTGTTGTGTCTTGGTATAGGCAGTGTGTTGTGTCTTGGAATAGACAGTGTGTTGTGTCTTGGTATAGGCAGTGTGTTGTGTCTTGGAATAGACAGTGTGTTGTGTCTTGGAATAGACAGTGTGTTGTGTCTTGGTATAGGCAGTGTGATGTGTCTTGGAATAGACAGTGTGTTGTGTTGTGTCTTGGTAAAGGCAGTGTGTTGTGTCTTGGTATAGACAGTGTGTTGTGTCTTGGTATAGGTAGTGTTTTGTGTCTAGGTATAGGCAGTGTGTTGTGTCTTGGAATAGACAGTGTGTTGTGTCTTGGTATAGGTAGTGTTTTGTGTCTAGGTATAGGCAGTGTGTTGTGTCTTGGTATAGGCAGTGTGATGTGTCTTGGAATAGACAGTGTGTTGTGTCTTGGAATAGACAGTGTGTTGTGTCTTGGAATAGACAGTGTGTTGTGTCTTGGTATAGGTAGTGTTTTGTGTCTAGGTATAGGCAGTGTGATGTGTCTTGGAATAGACAGTGTGTTGTGTCTTGGAATAGACAGTGTGTTGTGTCTTGGTATAGGTAGTGTTTTGTGTCTAGGTATAGGCAGTGTGTTGTGTCTTGGAATAGACAGTGTGTTGTGTCTTGGAATAGACAGTGTGTTGTGTCTTGGTATAGACAGTGTGTTGTGTCTTGGTATAGACAGTGTGTTGTGTCTTGGTATAGGCAGTGTGTTGTGTCTTGGAATAGACAGTGTGTTGTGTCTTGGTATAGACAGTGTGATGTGTCTTGGTATAGACAGTGTGTTGTGTCTTGGTAAAGGCAGTGTGTTGTGTCTTGGAATAGACAGTGTGTTGTGTCTTGGTATAGGTAGTGTTTTGTGTCTAGGTATAGGCAGTGTGATGTGTCTTGGAATAGACAGTGTGTTGTGTCTTGGAATAGACAGTGTGTTGTGTCTTGGAATAGACAGTGTGTTGTGTCTTGGTATAGGTAGTGTTTTGTGTCTAGGTATAGGCAGTGTGTTGTGTCTTGGTATAGACAGTGTGTTGTGTCTTGGTATAGACAGTGTGTTGTGTCTTGGTATAGACAGTGTGTTGTGTCTTGGAATAGACAGTGTGATGTGTCTTGGTATAGACAGTGTGTGTGTTTTGTGTCTAGGTATAGGCAGTGTGATGTGTCTTGGTATAGACAGTGTGATGTGTCTTGGTATAGACAGTGTGATGTGTCTTGGTATAGACAGTGTGTGTGTTTTGTGTCTAGGTATAGGCAGTGTGATGTGTCTTGGTATAGGTAGTGTGATGTGTCTTGGTATAGACAGTGTGATGTGTCTTGGTATAGACAGTGTGTGTGTTTTGTGTCTAGGTATAGGCAGTGTGATGTGTCTTGGTATAGGTAGTGTGATGTGTCTTGGTATAGACAGTGTGATGTGTCTTGGTATAGACAGTGTGTGTGTTTTGTGTCTAGGTATAGGCAGTGTGATGTGTCTTGGTATAGGTAGTGTGTTGTGTCTTGGTATAGGCAGTGTGATGTGTCTTGGTATAGACAGTGTGTGTGTTTTGTGTCTAGGTATAGGCAGTGTGATGTGTCTTGGTATAGGTAGTGTGTTGTGTCTTGGTATAGGCAGTGTGATGTGTCTTGGAATAGACAGTGTGTTGTGTTGTGTCTTGGTAAAGGCAGTGTGTCATGTGGTTTCCTTTGATTTGTCCTCAATGTGTCTATGATGGTGGGCACACACATACACCCCCCACACACACACACACACACACACACACACTTGGCGCTTCCACCCCCTCTTCTTCACAGCTCTCGGTCTGCTTCCAAATCCCCACCTGTTTTCTACTCTTATTTATTTTTCTCCTTTCATTTTTCCGTTCTGGAAAGGTTTTATTGACCACCCGGCTGGATGGGGGAACGGAGGGGGTCTGTGGTCAGTCACAGATGGAACGAGTGAGAGAGCGACCCCCTCTACCACTCTTTCATGTCTCTGCTTTCTTCTCTCTGTGGTCTTTCAGATAGACTGGCTGACTGTCGTCTTACAGAGATGATCAGGGTAGATTGAGTTTGAGGTGTGGCAGCTGAACTACAGATCAGGGTAGATTGAGTTTGAGGTGTGGCAGCTGAACTACAGATCAGGGTAGATTGTGTTTGAGGTGTGGCAGCTGAACTACAGATCAGGGTAGATTGAGTTTGAGGTGTGGCAGCTGAACTACAGATCAGGGTAGATTGAGTTTGAGGTGTGGCAGCTGAACTACAGATCAGGGTAGATTGAGTTTGAGGTGTGGCAGCTGAACTTCAGATCAGGGTAGATTGAGTTTGAGGTGTGGCAGCTGAACTACAGATCAGGGTAGATTGAGTTTGAGGTGTGGCAGCTGAACTACAGATCAGGGTAGATTGAGTTTGAGGTGTGGCAGCTGAACTACAGATCTGGTAGTGACAGAAACATCATTGTCTGTGTTCAAATATATATTTTTAGAGCATATGCTCTATTTTATCCCCATTTGACCTTGTTGACTCACACAACTGAAATGATCAAAGATTTTTTGGTTTCAAAATAATACAAAGGTTGTCGATGACATAGGTAATCTCCAGGATAAATACAACAAGAGTACACCACCTAGTTCCCAGCATCATATTATGTGAGTAAGCATTTCACAGTAAGTTCTACCTACACCAGTTGTATTCGGCACGTAACAAATAAACATTTGATATGACTTGCAGTCTTTGCAGTCATAGTTCAAGCCAGGACTTGATCGACCCAATATCAAGACCCTCCAGGTTTGGTTCAATCTCCAGCACTCTTCCCTCACCCCTCATCTCCTCTGTCTGTCCAAGTAAGGACATTCAAGAACCCATCACCTCTGGGTTTCAACCCAACCTTCACCCCTAGACCCAGAAACAACGAGGGAGAGTGACCCAGACAGACAGACAGAAACAACGAGGGAGAGTGAACCAGACAGACAGACAGAAACAACGAGGGAGCGTGAACCAGACAGACAGACAGAAACAACGAGGGAGAGTGAACCACACAGACAGACAGAAACAACGAGGGAGAGTGAACCAGACAGACAGACAGAAACAACGAGGTAGAGTGAACCACGCAGACAGACAGAAACAACGAGGGAGAGTGAACCACACAGACAGACAAAAACAACGAGGGAGAGTGAACCACGCAGACAGACAGAAACAACGAGGGAGAGTGACCCAGACAGACAGACAGAAACAACGAGGGAGAGTGACCCAGACAGACAAACAGAAACAACGAGGGAGAGTGAACCAGACAGACAGACAGAAACAACGAGGGATAGTGAACCAGACAGACAGACAGAAACAACCAGGGAGAGTGAACCAGACAGACAGACAGAAACAACGAGGGAGAGTGAACCAGACAGACAGACAGAAACAACGAGGGAGAGTGAACCACGCAGACAGAATCAACGAGGGAGAGTGAACCAGACAGACAGACAGAAACAACGAGGGAGAGTGAACCACGCAGACAGAAACAACGAGGGAGAGTGAACCACGCAGACAGACAGAAACAACGAGGGAGAGTGAACCAGACAGACAGACAGAAACAACGAGGTAGCAGTGAACAGACAGACAGACAGACAGAAACAACGAGGTAGAGTGAACCAGACAGACAGACAGAAACAACGAGGGAGAGTGAACCACACAGACAGACAGAAACAACGAGGGAGAGTGAACCAGCAGACAGACAGAAACAACGAGGGAGAGTGAACCACGCAGACAAACAGAAACAACGAGGTAGAGTGAACCAGACAGACAGACAGAAACAACGAGGGAGAGTGAACCAGACAGACAGACAGAAACAACGAGGGAGAGTGAACCAGACAGACAGACAGAAACAACAAGGGAGAGTGACCCAGACAGACAGACAGAAACAACGAGGGAGAGTGACCCAGACAGACAGACAGAAACAACGAGGGAGAGTGAACCAGACAGACAGACAGAAACAACGAGGTAGAGTGAACCAGACAGACAGACAGAAACAACGAGGTGGAGTGAACCAGACAGTCAGACAGAAACAACGAGGGAGAGTGACCCAGACAGACAGACAGAAACAACAAGGGAGAGTGAACCACGCAGACAGACAGAAACAACGAGGGAGAGTGAACCAGACAGACAGACAGAAACAACGAGGTAGATTGAACAAGACAGACAGACAGAAACAACGAGGGAGTGTGACCCAGACAGACAGACAGACAGACAGACAGAAACAACGAGGGAGAGTGACCCAGACAGACACACAGTAACAACGAGGTAGAGTGAACCAGACAGACAGACAGAAACAACAAGGGAGAGTGAACCACGCAGACAGACAGAAACAACGAGGGAGAGCTGAACCAGACAGACAGAGTTTGAACCAACAAGACAGACATACAGAAACAACGAGGGAGAGTGAACCAGACAGACAGACAGAAACAACGAGGTAGAGTGAACCAGACAGTCAGACAGAAACAACGAGGGAGTGTGACCCAGACAGACAGACAGACAGACAGACAGACAGACAGACAGACAGACAGACAGACAGACAGACAGACAGACAGACAGACAGACAGACAGACAGACAGAAACAACGAGGGAGAGTGACCCAGACAGACAGACAGAAACAACGAGGTAGAGTGACCCAGACAGACACACAGTAACAACGAGGTAGAGTGAACCAGACAGACAGACAGAAACAACGAGGGAGAGTGAACCACGCAGACAGACAGAAACAACAAGGGAGAGTGACCCAGACAGACAGACAGAAACAACGAGGGAGAGTGACCCAGACAGACAGACAGAAACAACGAGGAAGAGTGAACCAGACAGACAGACAGAAACAACGAGGTAGAGTGAACCAGACAGACAGACAGAAACAACGAGGGAGAGTGAACCAGACAGACAGACAGAAACAACGAGGGAGAGTGAACCACGCAGACAGAAACAACGAGGGAGAGTGAACCAGACAGACAGACAGAAACAACGAGGGAGAGTGAACCACGCAGACAGAAACAACGAGGGAAAGTGAACCACGCAGACAGACAGAAACAACGAGGGAGAGTGAACCAGACAGACAGACAGAAACAACGAGGTAGAGTGAACCAGACAGACAGACAGAAACAACGAGGTAGAGTGAATCAGACAGACAGACAGAAACAACGAGGGAGAGTGAACCACACAGACAGACAGAAACAACGAGGGAGAGTGAACCAGCAGACAGACAGACAGACAACAGACAGGGAGAGAACAGACAGACAGACAGAAACAACGAAGGAGAGTGAACCAGACAGACAGACAGAAACAACGAGGGAGAGTGAACCACGCAGACAGACAGAAACAACGAGGGAGAGTGAACCAGACAGACAGACAGAAACAACGAGGGAGAGTGAACCACGCAGACAGAAACAACGAGGGAGAGTGAACCACGCAGACAGACAGAAACAACGAGGGAGAGTGAACCAGACAGACAGACAGAAACAACGAGGTAGAGTGAACCAGACAGACAGACAGAAACAACGAGGTAGAGTGAACCAGACAGACAGACAGAAACAACGAGGGAGAGTGAACCAGACAGACAGACAGAAACAACGAGGGAGAGTGAACCAGACAGACAGACAGAAACAACGAGGGAGAGTGAACCAGACAGACAAACAGAAACAACGAGGTAGAGTGAACCAGACAGACAGACAGAAACAACGAGGGAGAGTGAACCAGACAGACAGACAGAAACAACGAGGGGACAGTGACAGACAGACAGACAGAAACAACGAGGGAGAGTGACCCAGAACCACGCAGACAGACAGAAACAACGAGGAGAGTGACCCAGACAGACAAACAGAAACAACAGACAGACAGTAGGAGTGAACCAGACAGACAGACAGAAACAAGAGGGAGAGACAGAACCAGACAGACAGACAGAAACAACGAGGGAGAGTGAACCAGACAGACAGACAGAAACAACAAGGAGAGTGACCCAGACAGACAGACAGAAACAACAAGGAGAGTGACCCAGACAGACAGACAGAAACAACGAGGGAGAGTGAACCAGACAGACAGACAGAAACAACGAGGAGAGTGAACCAGACAGACAGACAGAAACAACGAGGGAGAGTGAACCAGACAGTCAGACAGAAACAACGAGGAGAGTGACCCAGACAGACAGACAGAAACAACAAGGGAGAGTGAACCACGCAGACAGACAGAAACAACGAGGGAGAGTGAACCAGACAGACAGACAGAAACAATGAGGTAGAGTGAACAAGACAGACAGACAGAAACAACGAGGAGTGACCAGACAGACAGACAGACAGAAACAGACAGACAGACAGACAGACAGACAGAAACAACGAGGGAGAGTGACCCAGACAGACACACAGTAACAACGAGGTAGAGTGAACCAGACAGACAGACAGAAACAACAAGGGAGAGTGAACCACGCAGACAGACAGAAACAACGAGGGAGAGTGAACCAGACAGACAGACAGAAACAACGAGGGAGAGTGAACCAGACAGACAGACAGAAACAACGAGGTAGAGTGAACCAGACAGTCAGACAGAAACAACGAGGGAGAGTGACCCAGACAGACAGACAGAAACAACGAGGTAGAGTGAACTAGACAGACAGACAGAAACAACGAGGGAGTGTGACCCAGACAGACAGACAGACAGACAGACAGACAGACAGACAGACAGACAGAAACAACGAGGAGAGTGAACCAGACAGACAGACAGAAACAACGAGGAGGTGACCAGACAGAGACAGAAACAACGAGGGAGAGTGACAGACAGACAGACAGAAACAACGAGGTAGAGTGAACCAGACAGACAGACAGAAACAACGAGGGAGAGTGAACCAGACAGACAGACAGAAACAACGAGGGAGAGTGACCCAGACAGACAGACAGAAACAACGAGGGAGAGTGAACCAGACAGACAGACAGAAACAACGAGGAAGAGTGAACCAGACAGACAGACAGAAACAACGAGGGAGAGTGAACCAGACAGACAGACAGAAACAACGAGGGAGAGTGAACCAGACAGACAGACAGAAACAGACAGAGACAGGAGAGTGAACAGACAGACAGACAGAAACAACGAGGGAGAGTGAACCAGACAGACAGACAGAAACAACGAGACAGGAGAGTGAACCAGACAGACAGACAGAAACAACGAGGAAAGTGAACCACAGACAGACAGACAGAAACAACGAGGGAGAGTGAACCAGACAGACAGACAGAAACAACGAGGTAGAGTGAACCAGACAGACAGACAGAAACAACGAGGTAGAGTGAATCAGACAGACAGACAGAAACAACGAGGGAGAGTGAACCACACAGACAGACAGAAACAACGAGGGAGAGTGACCCAGACAGACAGACAGAAACAACGAGGGAGAGTGACCCAGACAGACAAACAGAAACAACGAGGTAGAGTGAACCACGCAGACAGACAGAAACAACGAGGAAGAGTGAACCACACAGACAGACAGAAACAACGAGGGAGAGTGACCCAGACAGACAGACAGAAACAACGAGGGAGAGTGACCCAGACAGACAAACAGAAACAACGAGGTAGAGTGAACCACGCAGACAGACAGAAACAACGAGGGAGTGTGAACCAGACAGACAGACAGAAACAACGAGGGAGAGTGACCCAGACAGACAGACAGAAACAACGAGGGAGAGTGACCCAGACAGACAAACAGAAACAACGAGGTAGAGTGAACCACGCAGACAGACAGAAACAACGAGGAAGAGTGAACCAGAAACCAGACAGACAGACAGACAGAAAACCAGACAGACCAGACAGACCAGACCAGACAAACCAGACAGACAGACAGAAACAACGAGGGAGAGTGAACCAGACAGAGAGACAGAAACAACGAGGGAAAGTGAACCACGCAGACAGACAGAAACAACGAGGGAGAGTGAACACGCAGACAGACAGAAACAACGAGGGAGAGTGAAACACGCAGACAGACAGAAACAACGAGGGAGGGTGAACCAGACAGACAGACAGACACAACGAGGTAGAGTGAACCAGACAGTCAGACAGACAGACAGACAGACAACAGAAAGGAGGAGAGTGACCCAGACAGACACAGACAGAAACAACGAGGAGAGTGACCAGACAGACAGACAGACAGACAGACAACAACAGAAACAACGAGGTAGAGTGAACCAGACAGACAGACAGAAACAACGAGGGAGAGTGAACCAGACAGACAGACAGAAACAACGAGGGAGAGTGAACCAGACAGACAGACAGAAACAACGAGGAAACAACGAGAGTGAACCAGACAGACAGAAACAACGAGGAGAGTGAACCAGACAGAGAAACAACGAGGGAGAGACAGACAGACAGAAACAACGAGGGAGAGTGAACCAGACAGACAGACAGAAACAACGAGGAGGTAGAGTGAACCAGACAGACAGACAGACGAGGGAGAGTGAGACAGACAAACGAGGGACAGAGTGACAGACAGACAGACAGAAACAACGAGGTAGAGTGAACCACAGACAGACAGACAGAAACAACGAGGGAGAGTGAACCAGACAGACAGACAGAAACAACGAGGGAGAGTGACCAGACAGACAGAAACAGAAACGAGGAGAGTGACAGACAGACAGAAACAACGAGGAAGAGTGAACCAGACAGACAGACAGAGGGAGAGTGAACCAGACAGACAGACAGAAACAACGAGGAGAGTGACACCAACAGACACAGAAACAACAGTGAACCACAGACAGACAGAAACAACGAGGTGGAGTGAACCAGACAGACAGACAGAAACAACGAGGGAGAGTGACCCAGACAGACAGAAACCAGACAGACAGACAGAAACAACGAGGAAGAGTGAACCAGACAGACAGACAGAAACAACGAGGGAGAGTGAACCAGACAGACAGAAACAACGAGGGAGAGTGAACCAGACAGACAGAAACAACGAGGGAGAGTGAACCAGACAGACAGACAGAAACAACGAGGGAGAGTGAACCAGACAGACAGACAGAAACAACGAGGGAGAGTGAAGCACGCAGACAGAAACAACGAGGGAGAGTGAACCAGACAGACAGACAGAAACAACGAAGGAGAGTGAACCAGACAGACAGACAGAAACACAGAGGGAGAGTGAACCACGCAGACAGACAGAAACAACGAGGGAGAGTGAACCAGACAGACAGACAGAAACAACGAGGGAGAGTGAACCAGAACCACAGACAGACAGAAACAACGAGGAGAGTGAACCAGACAGACAGACAGAAACAACGAGAGGAGAGACAGACAGAAACCAGACAGACAGACAGAAACAACGAGGGAGACAGACAGAACCAGACAGACAGACAGAAGACAACGAGGGAGAGTGAACAGACAGACAGACAGACAGAAACAACGAGGAGAGTGAACAGACAGACAGAAACAACGAGGGAGAGTGAACCACACAGACAGAAACAACGAGGGAGAGTGAACCAGACAGACAGAAACAACGAGGGAGAGTGAACCAGACAGACAGACAGAAACAACGAGGGAGAGTGAACCAGACAGACAGACAGAAACAACAAGGTAGAGTGAACCAGACAGACAGAAAAAATGAGGGAGAGTGAACCAGACAGACAGAAACAACGAGGGAGAGTGAACCACGCAGACAGACAGAAACAACGAGGGAGAGTGAACCAGACAGACAGAAACAACGAGGGAGAGTGAACCAGACAGACAGAAAAAACGAGGGAGAGTGAACCAGACAGACAGAAACAACGAGGGTGAGTGAACCAGACAGACAGACAGAAACAATGAGGGAGAGTGAACCACACAGACAGACAGAAACAACGAGGGAGAGTGAACCAGACAGACAGAAACAACGAGGGTGAGTGAATCAGACAGACAGACAGAAACAATGAGGTAGAGTGAATCAGACAGACAGACAGAAACAACGAGGGAAAGTGAAACAGATAGACAGACAGAAACAACGAGGGAGAGTGAACCACGCAGAAAGACAGAAACAACAAGGGAGAGTGAACCAGACAGACAGAAACAACGAGGTAGAGTGAACCAGACAGACAGACAGAAACAACGAGGGAGAGTGAACCAGACAGACAGACAGAAACAACGAGGGAGAGTGACCCAGGCAGACAGACAGAAACAACGAGGGAGAGTGAACCACGCAGACAGAAACAACGAGGGGGAGTTTACCAGACAGACAGACAGAAACAACGAGGGAGAGTGAACCACGCAGACAGAAACAACGAGGGAGAGTGACCCAGGCAGACAGACAGAAACAACGAGGGAGAGTGAACCACGCAGACAGAAACAACGAGGGAGAGTGACCCAGGCAGACAGACAGAAACAACGAGGGAGAGTGAACCACGCAGACAGAAACAACGAGGGAAAGTGAACCACGCAGACAGACAGAAACAACGAGGGAGAGTGAACCTGACAGACAGACAGAAACAACGAGGGAGAGTGAACCAGACAGACAGACAGAAAAGGTGGACAAAAGCAGAAAAATTGAAAAGTAAAAGACAGCAGTAGAATACTATAGAATAATGTAGAATACTACAGAATAATGTAGAATACTGTAGAATAATGTAGAATACTATAGAATAATGTAGAATACTACAGAATAATGTAGAATACTGTAGAATAATGTAGAATACTATAGAATAATGTAGAATACTATAGAATAATGTAGAATACTATAGAATAATGGGGCGGCAGGGTAGCCTAGTGGTTAGAGCGTTGGACTAGTAACCGGAAGGTTGTTGTTGAGTTAGGTTGTTGTTGAGTTCAAACCCCCGAGCTGACAAGGTACAAATCTGTCGTTCTGCCCCTGAACAGGCAGTTTACCCACTGTTCCCAGGACGTCATTGAAAATAAGAATATGTTCTTAACTGACTTGCCTGGTTAAATAAAGGTCAAATTAAAAAATGTAAAAAATTATGTAGAATACTATAGAATAATGTAAAATACTATAGCATAAGGAGACAGATAAACTATAGTGGGAGCCAGCCAGTGGAATGCTGACTACCTCAGCCTGACTGTATGGAATCTACCATGTGTGTAAGGGTTAGTCTAGTAGACATTCCTTTGTATTGGTTAGACTGCAGGGCCAGCAAAACTCACAGGCCCATGTAATAGTCATCTCCCTTTCTCCCGGAGCAGTTTAATGAGGGGTCGCTGTCTCAAACAACCATTAAAACGTCTGCGTTTGTATGGGTCACTGCCCGGTGCCTGGCTCTGCAGAGGAAGGGTTGAGGTCCGTGCAGAAACGTGTTCTGACAGACATGACCGCTCGAGGTTGTCGAACGCTGAGATCTGAATGGGCAACGCCCTGATTATCACTGCTATTGAAGGAGAGGAATGGAGGTAATTGTGACCTCGCTAAGATATTACAGTTTTTTTTTATTGCTTAAGCACGATTTTGAAAACACTACACACAATTAGCAAAACACTACAGATCCTTTGCAAAATTAAACACTCTTGTAAAAACTATACACTTCTTTTTAAAAATCACACTTTGTTACCATATAAAACACACACCTTTCACATTACTATACTCTGTTTGCACGAGTTACACTCTGCTGTGATAAACCTAAAACACTTCTACTTCCCTATGATTAGAGGAGGCTACTATCAACAACGTACAAATATAATGTGAATCCACCAAACACTACACAAGACCAATGTTGCAGACTGAAGAAACTCATTTATTTCTCAACACACCCAAAATGTTGATGATGGAGATTCATAATACTGTCACCAAACGTCACTTTAGGTATTGTAAGTTCTAAAAAATAAATAAATAAATAACTAGACATTGTCTCTTCGCCTCGCTGGATCTGGCCAGAGAATTTCATCAACATCGCAGGCAATGTTGTCATTAGCAAGACACCTTGGAAAGAAACGTCTTGAATGACGAATCCATCCTTGCATTGCTGCTACCTCCATCTGGTCACAGGCCTCGTCCATGGCTTGGATGAGGGGTACCTCAGCCTGGAGACGGAGATCATATACCTTCCACCGCCATGCTGAGAAAAACTCTTCTTTAGGGTGGAAGATATAGGAGGGTGAAATGTGGATGTTGCTGAAACCAGTTCTGAACCAGACCAGAGCGGTGGAAAGACACGTTGTCCCAGACAACAATGTATTTCATATGATCGATTTGATTTGCTGCTGTTATGTTGTGCAATTGGTCCAAGAATGTAAGTATGAGTGCTGTGTTGTAAGGGCCCATATGGGCATGGCGGTGGAGGACCCCATTCTGTGTAATGGCTGAAACAGAGTGTTATATTACCCCCACGTTGCCCTGTGGCCAATGATGTTTCTTCCCCTCCTTCGTGTTCTCGTCAGGTTGAACCCAGCCTCATCTACGTAAATGAACTCATGCTGGATCTCCTCTCCGTCCATTCATAAAACTCTCTGAAAAACAGTATCAGGCCAAATTGTGTAGTTCAGTGTAGATCTAGTATACATATTACAGTACAGTAAAAGATTATGAGACAGTATGCAAGATCACACTGCTAAAGTGAATACATACCTCTGCATAATCATGCCGCAGTCGTTTCACCCTTTCGGAATTGCGCTCGAAAGGCACTCGATAAATTTGCTTAATTTGAATATGTTTTTTTTTTAGGATGCGTGCCAGTGTTGATGTTGAGACCTGATGGATATCGTTGAAAATGGCGTGGTTATTGACAATGTTAGATTGGAGCTGCTTGAGTGTTATAGCATTGTTGGCCAAAACCATGTTTACTATCTCCCTCTCTTGCTGTTCTGTGAACATAGGAGTCCTTCCTCCTTGTCATCCCCCCAAAAAACAGTATACAATAGTACAGTAATTTCACAGGAAAAGGTAACAGAAGTGCTGATAGTTCATAGAATACAGTACTGTAAGCAGTTACTGAAACCGTGCAGATGTTTTTGATATGATGATATTTTTACAATACCTATTTTCCAGTCTAAATGTTCTCATCACACTTGCCACTGTATATCGGCTTAGATTTGGCTGTACTCGCAGTCCAGCCTCCCTCAGCGTCAGGCCGTGGTTGACAACGTGGTCAACCAGTGTTGAGGAGGCAAAGCAAAGTCGGGAATCCTCTTTTTTCCCAGACTGTGATGAAAAGTGTATCTGTGTGTGGGTCTGTTTTCTGAAGAATGTGTTCGCCTCCAAGGAGTCATACACTCTGATAGAGTGATTGTGTTTCACAGATTTTGCCTTAAAAATGAATGACTGCGTTCTTCTTCTTTCTCTCCAACTCTGGCAATTCTCATCTCTCTCTCTCATCTCTCTCTCTTTATCCCTGCTCTCGTTCCGTTCATTCCCTTCCCTTTCCTTTCTTCTCGTCTCTCTCTTCTAAAGCTGATTGATAGCTTCTCAATGAAACCCCCAGTGTAGCAGAATGTCTCAAGGAAGAAAAGAAAAGACAAGATGGTGATGTGAACCTGGACTTCATGATGTCGCTGGTGTAAAGGGCTCACTGGGGGCTTTTGTAACTGTGCGTTGTTATTCGGTCAGGGGTCCTGACTGCCCAGTTGATCTTTCCCCAGTAAATGTCATCCCGAGGCTGACGAACAACATTCCCACAGTGGGTCACCATCAGACTGCGACAATGTTGCCACAAGGGTTGCATGGACGTTGTGGACAAATTTTTTTTTTTATGAAGCTCTTTATGTGAAATGCTTGGAGTTTCCAGTGTTTGTACTGCTCTAATGAATAGAACATTTATGTGAATAGGAGATGTATTTGTTGAAAGGAAACACTCTTCCAGGGTCAATTGCTTCACAGTTGACCTCTTACTTACTTTGCAGTCATTAAAATGCCCACACCGTGCTTTTTCACCGTGGTTCGTTCCAGAACGACCACTCAGACTTTGTCTCTCTCGTCTTGACATATTTGCAGATCTATGTAGGCTCCAGTTGTTATGATTCATTTTTGTATTTATAATTAACTTGTTCCGAATAACAGGAAGATCGTTCTAAGCTGCTGCTCTGTTAAACTTTCCCTTTCAGTAAAATAAGTTGTAGTTGGGGCCTGCCAAGCTGCATTCTCGGGCTCCGGCCAGTTCCCGTTGGTGGAAGCGGTGGGATCAAGCTTCTCCACTATTCAGCAATTTTGTCATGAAGGGGAGGCCCGCCGTCGCCAAGGGGAGGCCCGCCGTCGCCAACACAACACTCCATCTGCCTCCTCCTCATAGTGATTCATGGTAGCATTTGGACTTGCCCTGTCCACCACTTCTCTAAAGAAAAATGATCTTCCCTTCGTGCAGAACTCAGCCTCAAACTCAGTTTTGTAGCACAGGGATAGGACTGTGTAGCACAGGGATAGGACTGTGTAGCACAGGGATAGGACTGTGTGGCACAGGGATAGGACTGTATAGCACAGGGATAGGACTGTGTAGCACAGGGATAGGACTGTATAGCACAGGGATAGGACTGTGTAGCGCAGGGATAGGACTGTGTAGCACAGGGATAGGACTGTGTAGCACAGGGATAGGACTGTGTGGCACAGGGATAGGACTGTGTGGGGCAGGGATAGGACTGTGTGGGGCAGGGATAGGACTGTGTAGCACAGGGATAGGACTGTGTGGCACAGGGATAGGACTGTGTAGCACAGGGATAGGACTGTGTGGCACAGGGATATGACTGTGTAGCACAGGGATAGGACTGTGTAGCGCAGGGATAGGACTGTGTAGCACAGGGATAGGACTGTGTGGCACAGGGATAGGACTGTGTAGCACAGGGATAGGACTGTGTGGTACAGGGATATGACTGTGTAGCACAGGGATAGGACTGTGTGGCACAGGGATAGGACTGTGTGGGGCAGGGATAGGACTGTGTGGGGCAGGGATAGGACTGTGTAGCACAGGGATAGGACTGTGTGGCACAGGGATAGGACTGTGTAGCACAGGGATAGGACTGTGTAGCACAGGGATAGGACTGTGTGGCACAGGGATAGGACTGTGTGGGGCAGGGATAGGACTGTGGGGCAGGGATAGGGACTGTGTGGGGCAGGGATAGGACTGTGTGGGGCAGGGATAGGACTGTGTGGCACAGGGATAGGACTGTGTAGCACAGGGATAGGACTGTGTGGTACAGGGATAGGACTGTGTGGTACAGGGATAGGACTGTGTGGCACAGGGATAGGACTGTGTAGCGCAGGGATAGGACTGTGTAGCACAGGGATAGGACTGTGTGGCACAGGGATAGGACTGTGTAGCACAGGGATAGGACTGTGTGGCACAGGGATATGACTGTGTAGCACAGGGATAGGACTGTGTGGCACAGGGATAGGACTGTGTGGGGCAGGGATAGGACTGTGTGGGGCAGGGATAGGACTGTGTAGCACAGGGATAGGACTGTGTAGCACAGGGATAGGACTGTGTGGGACAGGGATAGGACTGTGTAGCACCGGGATAGGACTGTGTAGCACAGGGATAGGACTGTGTAGCACAGGGATAGGACTGTGTAGCACAGGGATAGGACTGTGTGGCACAGGGATAGGAATGTGTGGCACAGGGATAGGACTGTGTAGCACAGGGATAGGACTGTGTAGCACAGGGATAGGACTGTGTGGCACAGGGATAGGACTGTGTGGCACAGGGATAGGACTGTGTGGCACAGGGATAGGACTGTGTAGCACAGGGATAGGACTGTGTGGGGCAGGGATAGGACTGTGTGGCACAGGGATAGGACTGTGTGGCACAGGGATAGGACTGTGTAGCACAGGGATAGGACTGTGTGGCACAGGGATAGGACTGTGTGGCACAGGGATAGGACTGTGTGGCACAGGGATGGGACTGTGTGGGGCAGGGATAGGACTGTGTAGCACAGGGATAGGACTGTGTGGCACAGGGATAGGACTGTGTAGCACAGGGATAGGACTGTGTAGCACAGGGATAGGACTGTGTGGCACAGGGATAGGACTGTGTGGGGCAGGGATAGGACTGTGTGGGGCAGGGATAGGACTGTGTGGGGCAGGGATAGGACTGTGTGGGGCAGGGATAGGACTGTGTGGCACAGGGATAGGACTGTGTGGCACAGGGATAGGACTGTGTGGCACAGGGATAGGACTGTGTGGGGCAGGGATAGGACTGTGTGGCACAGGGATAGGACTGTGTGGCACAGGGATAGGACTGTGTGGGGCAGGGATAGGACTGTGTGGCACAGGGATAGGACTGTGTGGCACAGGGATAGGACTGTGTAGCACAGGGATAGGACTGTGTAGCACAGGGATAGGACTGTGTGGCACAGGGATAGGACTGTGTGGCACAGGGATAGGACTGTGTGGGACAGGGATAGGACTGTGTAGCACAGGGATAGGACTGTGTGGGGCAGGGATAGGACTGTGTGGCACAGGGATAGGACTGTGTAGCACAGGGATAGGACTGTGTGGCACAGGGATAGGACTGTGTGGCACAGGGATAGGACTGTGTAGCACAGGGATAGGACTGTGTGGCACAGGGCTAGGACTGTGTGGCACAGGGATAGGACTGTGTGGCACAGGGATAGGACTGTGTGGGACAGGGATAGGACTGTGTAGCACATGGATAGGACTGTGTGGGGCAGGGATAGGACTGTGTGGCACAGGGATAGGACTGAGTGGCACAGGGATAGGACTGTGTGGCACAGGGATAGGACTGTGTAGCACAGGGATAGGACTGTGTGGGGCAGGGATAGGACTGTGTGGCACAGGGATAGGACTGTGTAGCACAGGGATAGGACTGTGTGGCACAGGGATAGGACTGTGTGGCACAGGGATAGGACTGTGTGGCACAGGGATAGGACTGTGTAGCACAGGGATAGGACTGTGTAGCACAGGGATAGGACTGTGTGGGACAGGGATAGGACTGTGTAGCACAGGGATAGGACTGTGTAGCACAGGGATAGGACTGTGTAGCACAGGGATAGGACTGTGTAGCACAGGGATAGGACTGTGTGGCACAGGGATAGGACTGTGTGGCACAGGGATAGGACTGTGTAGCACAGGGATAGGACTGTGTGGGGCAGGGATAGGACTGTGTGGCACAGGGATAGGACTGTGTGGCGCAGGGATAGGACTGTGTGGCGCAGGGATAGGACTGTGTGGCGCAGGGATAGGACTGTGTGGCACAGGGATAGGACTGTGTGGCGCAGGGATAGGACTGTGTGGCACAGGGATAGGACTGTGTGGCACAGGGATAGGACTGTGTGGCGCACGGATAGGACTGTGTGGCACAGGGATAGGACTGTGTGGCACAGGGATAGGACTGTGTGGCACAGGGATAGGACTGTGTAGCGCGGGGTTTCTCTGGAGACGCTGCGTTTTTATGGGCTGGTCAGATACAAGACCAGGGGAGTGTTGACATGCAGATGAATGATGCCCCGAATCTCTGTCGGCCCAGTGGAGAGAAAGACAGAAAAGCTCTCTTTACTTTTTCATATTTAACAGGACACTTCCGGGATGCTATTCGATGTGCAACGCCCAAAGCAATCTGTATTTTTATGCAGGGCTGTCTATTGCAAACAGGGGCACACACGTGGTTGTGCCAGTCCCGGGCGACACTAGCAGAGGCATGCTCTCATTTACTACCCAACTTTGTTTTACATGAAATAGTAGATCTTGTATAAGTGGGGCTCTTCAGAGGAATGCTTCACCAATGCAATCTGAAATGCACAACCAAATACTTTCCCCCCTGTTTATAGCCTTCTAGAATCTGATCCTGGTGGAACTCTTGATCCCAGCACTCAGAGTTCAGAGGTCGCTCACCAGCTCCCCGTATTAAGTTGTTCCGTCTTCCGATTGATCTTTTCATGTTGAATTGAGAGTTAAGGACATTGACTAGCTGTTCTACCTAGACATCTCATTCCTTCTCTCCTGTGCCAGTCCTCCACCTTCTCCACTACTCTTCTCTTTCATCCTTCCATCAACACCTAAACTTGTCAGTAAACCACTTTCCTCACTTCCCTCACCAGGGCATGGCCAATTAAAACTTGACAAAACATAATTGGCAAAAAGTCCAAATGTTCAGCATAGCAGATGAAGTCAGTGTTGGTGTTTCATTAGGTCTCTGGCTGGTGAGAGTCAGATAGGGCTCGGTCTTACTCGGCATCTCATTACAGCTGTGTGGATAGAGAGGGACAGCTTTGCAGAGGCTGACAGTCTGTTGCCACGGTCACTAGCTGATTCACAGTAGGGCAGCACGAGGCCAGGCAAGGGGCGGAGGGATATGCTCGCTTGCTGCATCGCAGGATGTCACACAAGAGCCTTCCCGGTTTCACATACTTCAATGACTTTGAGTAAAAGTTCAGATTATCTCTGCTTTCCAATTCCCCATCTGTGGGGATAGACTTTCCCAGGAGTAACTGAGTAAATCTTTAGGAGCTTGTTTCAGCTTTAATATTGCAGATCGATTGTGGCTTCCATTAATGTAATTGTCTGAATAATTTCCAGTCCCTCATATATACTGTATATGTACTGTATATATATATAACAATTCAAGCCTATATTATTTTCCCCTAACCCTACCACCCTAATTGGAGTAAACTAATGGACAATAACACTTAAGCTTCTACTTCCAGTTTATACTTTACATTCTATATACATTTTACAGACACAGAATATTTTTCAATAGTTGTTTTCTGTTTGTTTTTAGTCCCATCCTTCAGCTCTACTCAACCCCTCCCATCTATCTCTTACCACCATCCAGTCCCATTCCTTCAGCTCTACTCAACCCCTCCCATCTATCTCTTACCACCATCCAGTCCCATTCCTTCAGCTCTACTCAACCCCTCCCATCTATCTCTTACCACCATCCAGTCCCATTCCTTCAGCTCTACTCAACCCCTCCCATCTATCTCTGAACACCATCCAGTCCCATCCTTCAGCTCTACTCAACCCCTCCCATCTATCTCTGAACACCATCCAGTCTCATTCTTCAGTTACACTCAACCCCTCCCATCTATCTCTGAACAACATCCAGTCACATCCTTCAGCTCCACTCAACCCCTCCCATCTATCTCTGAACAACATCCAGTCACATCCTTCAGCTCTACTCAACCCCTCCCATCTATCTCTGAACAACATCCAGTCACATCCTTCAGCTCCACTCAACCGCTCCCAGCTGTCCCATCCTTCAGCTCTACTCAACCCCTCCCAACACCATCCAGTCCCAGCTCTACTCAACCCCTCCCATCTATCCTTCAGCTTCTACACTCAACCTCTCCCATCTATCTCTGAACAACATCCAGTCACATCCTTCAGCTCTACTCAACCCCTCCCATCTATCTCTGAACAACATCCAGTCACATCCTTCAGCTCCACTCAACCCCTCCCATCTATCTCTGAACAACATCCAGTCACATCCTTCAGCTCCACTCAACCGCTCCCATCTATCTCTGAACAACATCCAGTCACATCCTTCAGCTCCACTCAACCGCTCCCATCTTTCTCTGAACACCATCCAGTTTTGATTTATTTTTGCCATATTTTTTTCAACTGTGCTGTGATGTTTCACAAAAGTTCTGAATCTTTCTATTGTCATAGTTTCTACAGATTGTAAATTAAAGATAAACATTTTTGCTAAGTGTATTATTATATTGTTGATCAATTGACTATGACTTTTCAAGTCACCCATCAGTGCTATTTGCAGAGTTAGCTCCAGGTAAATGTTGCAATTCTTCATCCATTCCTGAATCTGCGACCAAAAACAAGCTACATATGGGCAGTACCAAAACTAATGATCTAATGATTCTGTCTCTTTGCAGTAAAATCTGCAAATCTGGGATGGTTGTATCCCCCAATTATATTACATTGTATTGGTATTGTATTTGTATAATAATTTAAATTGAAGAACTTTAAGTTTTGAATTTGGCGTTGTTTGAGCCAAAGTGTCTTGAGAGTCTGTAGAGTGCCTTAGATAGAACTCGTCTCTCTGTTGTGGAATGGGGATTGGAGCTACTCTCGAAGTACACTCAGTGTTCCACTCAGTGGTCGGTCCGAGATGTGGAGCTTGGACCGACCAACTCTGGGTTATGTGTATAATGTAACTCTCTCTTGAGTCCCAGTGTGGGATTTAAAGAGTAGCTCAGCCTCCATAAAAGAGGACTATTGTCCTCTTGGAATAAAAATCCCTATAGCGTCATTGCTCTGCCCTGGCACAAGGGGGCAGCACTAAAGTTTGTTGAGGGCCTAAGGCTTTGGCCAGACTGATCCGTAGAGAACAAACACCAAATTAGAACCGATTCATCTTTTCTAATTGGCTAAAGTATGCGTCAGACTGTCAAAGGTTCAACTCATCTGAAAATGGATGGAAATTGTATGGATATGAACGAGTCATCTCAAACCAAGTTGAATTTAGTCACATGCTTCGTAAAGAACAGATGTAGACGAGCAGTGAAATGCTTTCTGACGGGTCCTTCCCAACAATGCAGAGAAAATAGAGAAATAATAGAAAAGGAAAACATGTAATAATGAAAGTAATAATAAATACACAACGAGTGGCTGAATACAAGGGGTTCCAGTACTGAGTCTATGAGTAATGATAACTGGGCTATATACAAGGGGTTCCAGTACTGAGTCTATGAGTAATGATAACTGGGCTGAGGGGTTCCAGTACTGAGTCTATGAGTAATGATAACTGGGCTATATACAAGGGGTTCCAGTACTGAGTCTATGAGTAATGATAACTGGGCTATATACAAGGGGTTCCAGTATAGTCTATGAGTAATGATAACTGGGGGGTTCCAGTACTGAGTCTATGAGTAATGATAACTGGGCTATATACAAGGGGTTCCAGTACTGAGTCTATGAGTAATGATAACTGGGCTATATACAAGGGGTTCCAGTACTGAGTCTATGAGTAATGATAACTGGGCTATATACAAGGGGTTCCAGTACTGAGTCTATGAGTAATGATAACTGGGCTATATACAAGGGGTTCCAGTACTGAGTCTATGAGTAATGATAACTGGGCTATATACAAGGGGTTCCAGTACTGAGTCTATGAGTAATGATAACTGGGCTATATACAAGGGGTTCCAGTACTGAGTCTATGAGTAATGATAATAACAAGGGGTTCCAGTACTGAGTCTATGAGTAATGATAACTGGGCTATATACAAGGGGTTCCAGTACTGAGTCTATGAGTAATGATAACTGGGCTATATACAAGGGGTTCCAGTACTGAGTCTATGAGTAATGATAACTGGGCTATATACAAGGGGTTCCAGTACTGAGTCTATGAGTAATGATAACTGGGCTATATACAAGGGGTTCCAGTACTGAGTCTATGAGTAATGATAACTGGGCTATATACAAGGGGTTCCAGTACTGAGTCTATGAGTAATGATAACTGGGCTATATACAAGGGGTTCCAGTACTGAGTCTATGAGTAATGATAACTGGGCTATATACAAGGGGTTCCAGTACTGAGTCTATGAGTAATGATAACTGGGCTATATACAAGGGGTTCCAGTACTGAGTCTATGAGTAATGATAACTGGGCTTTATACAAGGGGTTCCAGTACTGAGTCTATGAGTAATGATAACATGGCTGAATACAAGGGGTTCCAGTACTGAGTCTATGTGCAGGGGTACGAGGTAATTGAGGAAGATATGCACATATAACTATAAAATGACAGACAATAAACAGTAGCAGCAACATACACAGAGTGTACAAAACATTAGGAACACCTGCTCTTTACATGTCTGTCCCGGTGAATCCATGCGAAAGCTAGAGAAATATGGATGTCACTTGATAAATCCACTTCAATCAGTGTAGATGAAGGGGAGGAGACGGGTTAAAGAAGGATTTCTAAGCCTTGAGACATGGATTGTGTCTGTGTGCCATTCAGAGGGAGAATGGCTAGATAAAATATTTAAGTGCCTTTGAACGGGGTATGGTATTAGGTGCCAGATGCACCGGTTTGTGTCCAGAACTGCAACGCTGCTGGGTTTATCACGCTCAACAGTTTCCTGTGTGTATCAAGAATGCTCCACCACCCAAAGGACATCCAGCCAACTTGAAAAAATCTATCAAATTTCAATCAAATTTATTCATAAATCCCTTTTTACACAAAGTGCTGTACAGAAACCCAGTCTAAAATCCCAAACAACAAGCGATGTAGAAGCATGGTGGCTAGGAAAAACTCCCTAGAAAGGTCGGAACCTAGGCCGGAACCTAGGCCGGAACCATTCGGAACAGGTCTCTTTATTTATGCATATCAGGCCCGGGTGAGAAAGCCCCAGGTTCATTTCAGGAATGGATCCAACTTCTTGGACCCGTGACGACCTAAACTCTGCACTGTGGTTCATACACTGAAGTCTCGACAGAGCTGCCATCTTCAACACAGCCTTCTGTAGACCTCTGCTCCTGGCCAGGGCCCTGGGCCAATCAGCTATACCTAGCCCCAGGGCAGTAAGGCGCAGTGTGTTCTTCCCTGGATCCTGCTCCTGGCCAGGGCCCTGGGCCAATCAGCTACTACCAGCCCCTGGGCAGTAAGGCCCAGTGTGTTCTTCCCTGGATCCTAACAGCTCACTCTACCGACCTGCCAATAACACCTCCAAAGGGCTAAGTGCTCGCTCTCTGAACCTCCGGCATCCCTCGCCATGGCAACGCACGCCCAGCAGGCCGCACTGCTGTCAAAACCGGAGAGTTCTCTGAAAATATGAAAAACCAATGAAGGAGTGGGACACACGCAAGCACACACACACACACACACACACACACACACACACACACACACACACACACACACACACACACACACACACACACACACACACACACACACACACACACACACACACACACACACACACACACACACACACACACACACACACACACACGAACACACACACACACACACGTGTGCATGAATGTTTTTGTATGATGGTGTTAGGAATTTTATGAATAATGACTAAACAATATCTACATTTAAATAGAACTATAACTAATTAAACTCTACCCTGTTTTATTATATCAGATGAATAATGTTAGTTCATAAGGAATATATTATGTAGCATGAACAAGGAGTAATTCAACATAATAAACACCATTCCAACTAGGTTGGGGAGGAATGTGTTGTGTGTTTTAAATAAGCAAAGAGGGTCATTAACCTGTTTGAACCAACTCAACTATAACTCTGGGGCGTTTAGATAAGACAAGGAGAGCCTCCCTAGGTTTTCTGTTATCTGGAACTGTCTGCTAAATAGTGATAGATAATGGTGAGACTTCAGAAGTTAATCTTGATATAGTGTGCGCTAGTGGGTTGGAATACACTTTTGAACCTGCTTTGTCTTGGTCGAGAGGAGGAGATTCATTCTATAACCAATGACGTCATATTTTATATATAAACTGTTGTACGTGGTTCTATGGCAGCGCGCTCCGAGAATAAATACTATTATCTCATTTTGATAAGACTGGTCTCTGTCTATTTTATGCAAATAAGGGTCTTACAATTTTTCAGAAACAGACAGAGTGATTTTAATTAAATTGATTAATGAACACATATAGGAATGATAAAATTCCATTAACAGATGGGCAAGATGCTCTGGTTCTATGAATGATATAGGTCTCTGTTGAGTTGTATATCAAAGGCAGATTTTCTTCCCCACAAAACCTAATGTTCTGCACTTGTACTTGAATAAAACTCTAAAGGGGTTTAATATTTGAAGCTCCTCCTGAAGTGATATTCAGCGTTTAACAGGACACATCATCTGGCGTGAGGACCACTCTGTAAACATTTCCTTCTCAAATTAAAGTGTAAAACAAGACTCTCTGTGTTCCCTCAAACGGTTCATCATCAGCATTACAGCCACAGCCCAGGGAAAGAAGTTTTCAAAATATATTTTTTTAATCATTTTGAATCAAACCAAATACTGCTATTGCAATAGTTACCATGCTCTATCTGTGAACATGTTTCAGTTTATATTGTACTGTTGAGACTCACCCTTCATCCTCCTCTCTTCCTCTCTCCTCTTCGTCTTCCTCAGGTCATTCTCATCCTGACCAAGTATTACCACGTCGACTCCAGCAAGGTCCTAGAGAGCTCCCTCTGGAGGTAAGATCAAAAGGCTGTTTTATAGTCCCTGTTCAGGTTATATCGGCGCCACAGCCAAGTCCACCTATCAGGACAGGGACTCACTGTGAGGTTAAAGTGGCAATATGTCACTTTTTTGGCGACCAGACCAAATTCACATAGAAATGTGAGTCATAGATCTGTCATGCTCGCTGAAATCAAGTCTAAGAAGTGATATATCTATGTGCATATCTATTTCTATTCTTCCTGTTCTTAAGTTTTGTTTTAGTGTTTTTTACTTACGGTTTTGTACACCAGCTTTAAACAGCTGAAAAAACTATAATTTTGGTTTTGGAAAATATATTTCACAGCTGTGGTACAATGATTCTCTACACTGTACTAGATTATTTTGTCACATAAACTAAAATTAAGCAAACTATTAGAGTTTTAGCAACCTGCAAATGGCGGAACAATTTCTGCATAGTGCACCTTTAAAGGGTGGTGGGTCGGTTTATCTCATTGCTGTGCTTCTCAGAAGACACACTGGCACTGAGTACGGACCGAACAGTTTGGAAGAACGACAAAACATCAGCTGGGGGCTGGGAAAGAGAGAAAGTGGGTCGGTGGCATGGGACGAGAGCCGGCATCTGTTTGGACAGATAGCTAATCATTGTGGCACAGGGCAGGACAGTGGGCACCGTCTGGTGCCAGGGAGACAGGGTCACGACTCGGCCTGATGGGCAGACCAGAGCAGCTTCTACGTAGTAGAACTGGCCAGTCAGCAGTGACACTGTTCTCCGTTTCAGAGACTCAGAACCAATCACTCTAACACACACATTTTGTTATTCTAAAACATAAGTCCTCAAGTGGCAGGGTCCTGGTTCTAATGATAGAAATAGAAAACCATCAAACAGTAAGTGTGTCTCATGCACAGGAGGTTGATGGCACCTCAATAGGGGAGGACGGGCTGGTGGTAATGGCTGGGATGGAATGGCTGGGATGGAATGGCACCAAATACATGGTTCCCTCTGTGTTTGATGCCATTCCATTTGCTTCGTTCCGGACCTTATTACCAGCTGTCCTCCCCTCCTGTGGTCTCACAATAGTACTTCATTACTCCCCTCTACCTCACCGTGGGTCCTCTGCACTTCAAAACGCTGGCCGCTCATTAGCTGTGACTGCTTGTCTCCCTCTAGCAGTCATATGAATAATGCACATAGTATTTCCACCCTGCTCCTGTTGATGTTTTGATTGTTGTAATTCATGAATAATTTTTTAAGGTTCACCATGACGAACCAGTCTGGTCGGAGAAAAAAAGAAGAAGTTGAAAGAATCTAAACAAACTGTAATTTAAATCACAAATCTGGCATATTGCTAGCCTCCCTTCATTATTGTCTGTGAACGGTGAAGAGAATTAGCATGTTTTTTTCAGGAGCCAAAATGGCCGCCGTGCTGTTATTGTGTGTGTGGGCGTCGGATTCCTGTCAGCTCCAGAATGGCTGTGCAGTTGCACCGCCACCTCCACTGTCCTTGAGCCTACACTTTGATGTCCTCAAGCATGGGATCAAACGGTGGGGAAGATGGGGGAGATTAATGGACTCGGCACCTCACTGTCAGGTGGTGTAGATGAAGACGCCAGGCGATGTGAGGCACCGCTCTGGAGGAGCGTGAGCTGAGAAGACGGGAGAGAGGAACTTCTGTGAGGCTTCTGGGTCAGTGGGTTTCAGACGCCTGTCATCCGACGTGGCTTGCCTTTGGAGTCCTTTGGACTGGCTTGAAAGTCGGTGATGATTTCTTAGTGTGGGCTACATCAACCACTGCAAGGTGAAATGAGACAGATCCGCCTGTACTTCTGTCTGTCTGTTTACCCCTCTTTTACTTTCTCAGTTTTGCTTGTCAATTCTCTTAAATTTGAGAGAGGTTCTGGTTAAGATTAAAAAGCTCTGTGAGGAACCCAGGCATGTGGTCCCCAAACTGTCTCTGTACCTTCCAATGACTCAGCTGAAAGCTAAAGTAACATCAACAGTGGTGATCCCAGCAATCCTGACCCCAGTCTTCCCCGGATGCTTGAAGGGGGGGGTCCCATATTTTTCCAATCAGGATTAAGCCAGAGCGGATAATGGGTTTGTGGTGTGAGACAATCCTATGTGAACTGGGCTCCGGAGAGACGGAGTGAGAGGGATCCAAGCTGCTATCTTTCACATGACTAAATTCTCAAAGATCTCTCACAGAATATCATCATCTTCATTTTTATTTCATTCTAAGAGAATATCAAAGGTGACTGATCTGATACAGATCTCGCTTAGGCACAGCCGGGGACGACTAAATATTGATCATTTAAAGTGCTGGTCAATTATACGCTTTAGAATAGTGTATGTGCTTTTGCCCCTGCTGACACAACTCTCTGTGTAAAACCTGTCTGGTTATGGTCATGTTCAGATACGACAGAGTTGAAAAAGTTAAGGCTAAACCAACTGCTTCAAAGTGGCTGATGGGATTGATATATATATATATATATATATTTTAAGACCTCAGTTTCTCCCTTGCCTCTCCCAGTGTTCTTTCTTCTTTGTGTTCTGTGGAGTTTGGGCTACCTCCCTAGCTCTGGCGTCAGCCATGGGAGTTTAATGCTGCGTCTCTGGCTCCAATAACCGGGGCTTTGAATCTGTTATGGCTGTCCCAGGATCCTCAGCTGGAGCTCGAGGAAGAGACCTAAACATTCCCTTTTCTCACGAGAACGGCTCTCTTTGTGATGCAAAACGGCATGGTTGCTATGAAATTGAGGCAACCGAGGATGTTTATATAAAAAAAAAAGGTTTATATCGAAAAGACACAGTTTGCGTTTGAATAAAATAATGGGTTTCCTTGTAAGGAACATCTAACAATAGCTCCATACGAGACCAGAGACCCAGCAAGGGGAGCGTTATAACCTGTCAATTACAGCTATACTGAGATTGTAATGTGGACAACAGGCCTGCTATTTCCCTCACACTCACACACCTCTCTGTCACTCACACACCTCTCTCTCACTCACAAATCTGTCTCTCACTCACACACCTCTCTGTCACTCACACACCTCTCTCTCACTCACACACCTCTCTCTCACTCACACACCTCTCTCTCACTCACAGGCTCTCTCTCACTCACAAATCTCTCTCTCACTCACACACCTCTCTGTCACTCACAGGCTCTCTCTCACTCACAGGCTCTCTCTCACTCACAAATCTCTCTCTCACTCACACACCTCTCTGTTTCTCACACACCTCTCTCTCACTCACACACCTCTCTCTCACTCACAGGCTCTCTCTCACTCACAGGCTCTCTCTCACTCACAAATCTCTCTCTCACTCACACACCTCTCTGTCACTCACACACCTCTCTCTCACTCACACACCTCTCTCTCACTCACACACCTCTCTGTCACTCACACACCTCTCTCACTCACACATCTCTCTGTCACTCACACACCTCTCTCTCACTCACACACCTCTCTCTCACTCACAGGCTCTCTCTCACTCACAGGCTCTCTCTCACTCACACACCTCTCTGTCACTCACACACCTCTCTCTCACTCACACACCTCTCTGTCACTCACACACCTCTCTCTCACTCACACACCTCTCTGTCACTCACACACCTCTCTCTCACTCACACACCTCTCTGTCACTCACACACCTCTCTCTCACTCACATACCTCTCTGTCATTCACACATCTCTCTCTCACTCACACACCTCTCTCTCACTCACAGGCTCTCTCTCACTCACAGGCTCTCTCTCACTCACAAATCTCTCTCTCACTCACACACCTCTCTGTCACTCACACAACTCTCTCTCACTCACACACCTCTCTGTCACTCACACACCTCTCTCTCACTCACACACCTCTCTGTCACTCACACACCTCTCTCTCACTCACACACCTCTCTGTCACTCACACACCTCTCTCTCACTCACACACCTCTCTGTCACTCACACACCTCTCTCTCACTCACATATCTCTCTGTCACTCACACAACTCTCTGTCACTCACACACCTCTCTCTCACTCACAGGCTCTCTCTCACTCACAGGCTCTCTCTCACTCACACATCTCTCTGTCACTCATACACCTCTCTCTCACTCAAACACCTCTCTCACTCACACAGCTCTCTGTCACTCACACATCTCTCTCTCACTCACACACCTCTCTCTCACTCACAGGCTCTCTCTCACACACCTCTCTCTCACTCACACACCTCTCTCTCACTCACACACCTCTCTGTCACTCACACACCTCTCTCTCACTCACACCTCTCTGTCACTCACACACCTCTCTCTCACTCACATACCTCTCTGTCATTCACACATCTCTCTCTCACTCACACACCTCTCTCTCACTCACAGGCTCTCTCTCACTCACAGGCTCTCTCTCACTCACAAATCTCTCTCTCACTCACACACCTCTCTGTCACTCACACAACTCTCTCTCACTCACACACCTCTCTGTCACTCACACCTCTCTCTCACTCACACACCTCTCTGTCACTCACACACCTCTCTCTCACTCACACACCTCTCTGTCACTCACACACCTCTCTCTCACTCACACACCTCTCTGTCACTCACACCTCTCTCACTCACATATCTCTCTGTCACTCACACAACTCTCTGTCACTCACACACCTCTCTCTCACTCACAGGCTCTCTCTCACTCACAGGCTCTCTCTCACTCACACATCTCTCTGTCACTCATACACCTCTCTCTCACTCAAACACCTCTCTCACTCACACAGCTCTCTGTCACTCACACATCTCTCTCTCACTCACACACCTCTCTCTCACTCACAGGCTCTCTCTCACTCACACACCTCTCTCTCACTCACACACACACCTCTCTGTCACTCACACACCTCTCTCTCATTCACACACCTCTCTCTCACTCACAGGCTCTCTCTCACTCACACAACTCTCTATCACTCACACACCTCTCTCTCACTCACACACCTCTCTGTCACTCACACACCTCTCTGTCACTCACACACCTCTCTCTCACTCACACACCTCTCTCTCACTCACAGGCTCTCTCACTCACACACCTCTCTCTCTCACTCACACACCTCTCTGTCACTCACACACCTCTCTCTCACTCACACACCTCTCTGTCACTCACACAGGGTAGGGAGAGAGGAAGAGGGGAGGGTAGGGAGAGAGGAAGAGGGGAAGAGGGGAGGGTAGGGAGAGAGGAAGAGGGGAGGGTAGGGAGAGAGGAAGAGGGGAAGAGGGGAGGGTAGGGAGAGAGGAAGAGGGGAAGAGAGGGAGGGTAGGGAGAGAGGAAGAGGGGAAGATAGGGATGGTAGGGAGAGAGCAAGAGGGGAAGAGAGGGAGGGTAGGGAGAGAGGAAGAGGGGAGGGTAGGGAGAGAGGAAGAGGGGAAGAGGGGAGGGTAGGGAGAGAGGAAGTGGGGAGGGTAGGGAGAGAGGAAGAGGGGAAGAGAGGGATGGTAGGGAGAGAGGAAGAGGGGAGGGTAGGGAGAGAGGAAGAGGGGAAGAGAGGGATGGTAGGGAGAGAGGAAGAGGGGAGGGTAGGGAGAGAGGAAGAGGGGAAGAGAGGGAGGGTAGGGAGAGAGGAAGAGGGGAGGGTAGGGAGAGAGGAAGAGGGGAAGAGAGGGATGGTAGGGAGAGAGGAAGAGGGGAAGAGAGGGATGGTAGGGAGAGAGGAAGTGGGGAGGGTAGGGAGAGAGGAAGAGGGGAAGAGAGGGATGGTAGGGAGAGAGGAAGAGGGGAAGAGAGGGAGGGTAGGGAGAGAGGAAGAGGGGAGGGTAGGGAGAGAGGAAGAGGGGAGGGTAGGGAGAGAGGAAGAGGGGAAGAGAGGGAGGGTAGGGAGAGAGGAAGAGGGGAGGGTAGGGAGAGAGGAAGAGGGGAAGAGAGGGAGGGTAGGGAGAGAGGAAGAGAGGAGGGTAGGGAGAGAGGAAGAGGGGAAGAGAGGGAGAGAAGAAGTGTGCTTGAGGAGAAACGTATGTGATAAATGTCTGACCTGTGTCCCCTACTGTTTTGCCTCAGGGGACCTTGGGGCTAATCGCTCTCTCTCAATTCAATTCAAGGGGCTTTATTGGCTAGGGAAACATATGTTTACATTGCCAAAGCAAGGCAAGTAGAAGTGAAAATAAACAATACAAACATGAACAGTAAACATTACACTCACAAAAGTTTAAAATGAATATTAACACTTCAACTGGCATATTATGGCTATACATAGTCTTGTAACGACTTGCAAATAATTAAAGTACAAAAGGGAAAATAAATAAACATCAATACTGGTTGACCTTTTCTTGTGACAACAGGTCACACATCTTGCTGCTGTGATGGCACACTGTGGCATTTCACCCAGTAGATACGGGAGTTTATCAAAATATAATTATTTTTGGAGTTCTTTGTGGATCTGTGTAATCTGAGGGAAATATGTGTCTTTAATATGGTCATACATTGGGCAGGCGGTTAGGAAGTGCAGCTCAGTTTCCACCTCATTTTGTGGGCAGTGAGCACATAGCCTGTCTTCTCTCAATAGCAAGGCTATGCTCACTGAGTCTGTACATAGTCAAAGATTTCCTTAATTTTGGGTCACAGTGGTCAGGTATTCTGGCCCTCTGTTAAGGGCCAAAGAGCATTCTAGATTGGTCTGTTTTTTGGTTAGTTCTTTCCAATGTGTCTGTCTGTCTGTCTGTCTGTCTGTCTGTCTGTCTGTCTGTCTGTCTGTCTGTCTGTCTGTCTGTCTGTCTGTCTGTCAGAGGACAAACACCACACACCCTCACCATGTGTGTGCACGTGTCTGTGTGCATTTGGACAAGGCTTTGCGTGTGGTTGTGCCTACAGCGTGTGCAGAATGTGTGTTCACACAATCCCTGTTGTGTGTAAGCTGGGAGCATTCACCTCACCGTGAACCTCGAGAGCACTTCACTCACATTTTTTGGGGAGCTGTTTTCCCACCTCCTTCCCCTCAGTTTCCCCCCAAAAACCCCTGCTGTGCTTTTAGTTTCTGCCACAGATTCTTACTCCTCGGAAAGTCTTCTCAGGCTGATAAGGCAAGAATACTTATTTTTATCAAGAGATCTCTCTTTACAATCTATACTCTCCTGCAGCTGGTTGGACATATGAGTCCAAAATGGCTCCCCATTCCTTATTTAACTCACCGCTCTGGTCTAAAGTAGTGAACTATGTAGGGAACAGGGTTCTATAGGGCTCTGGTCTAAAGTAGTGAACTATGTAGGGAACAGGGTTCTATAGGGCTCTGGTCTAAAGTAGTGAACTATGTAGGGAATAGGGTTCTATAGGGCTCTGGTCTAAAGTAGTGAACTATGCAGGGTTCTATAGGGCTCTGGTCTAAAGTAGTGAACTATGTAGGGGACAGGGTTCTATAGGGCTCTGGTCTAAAGTAGTGAACTATGTAGGGAATAGGGTTCTCTAGGGCTCTGGACTAAAGTAGTGATCTATGCAGGGTTCTATAGGGCTCTGGTCTAAAGTAGTGAACTATGTAGGGAATAGGGTTCTCTAGGACCCTGGTCTAAAGTAGTGAACTATGTAGGGAATAGGGTTCTGTAGGGCTCTGGTCTAAAGTAGTGAACTATGTAGGGAACAGGGTTCTATAGGGCTCTGGTCTAAAGTAGTGAACTATGTAGGGAATAGGGTTCTATAGGGCTCTGGTCTAAAGTAGTGAACTATGTAGGGAATAGGGTTCTCTAGGGCCCTGGTCTAAAGTAGTGAACTATGTAGGGAACAGGGTTCTATAGGGCTCTGGTCTAAAGTAGTGAACTATGTAGGGAATAGGGTTCTCTAGGGCTCTGGTCTAAAGTAGTGAACTATGTAGGGAATAGGGTTCTATAGGGCTCTGGTCTAAAGTAGTGAACTATGTAGGGTTCTATAAGGCTCTGGTCTACAGTAGTGAACTATGTAGGGAATAGGGTTCTATAGGGCTCTGGTCTAAAGTAGTGAACTATGTAGGGAACAGGGTTCTATAGGGCTCTGGTCTAAAGTAGTGAACTATGTAGGGAATAGGGTTCTATAGGGCCCTGGTCTAAAGTAGTGAACTATGTAGGGAATAGGGTTCTATAGGGCTCTGGTCTAAAGTAGTGAACTATGTAGGGTTCTATAAGGCTCTGGTCTACAGTAGTGAACTATGTAGGGAATAGGGTTCTATAGGGCTCTGGTCTAAAGTAGTGAACTATGTAGGGAACAGGGTTCTATAGGGCCCTGGTCTAAAGTATTGAACTATGTAGGGAACAGTGTTCTCTAGGGCTCTGGTCTAAAGTAGTGAACTATGTAGGGAATAGGGTTCTATAGGGCTCTGGTCTAAAGTAGTGAACTATGTAGGGTTCTATAAGGCTCTGGTCTAAAGTAGTGAACTATGTAGGGAACAGGGTTCTAGAGCGCTCTGGTCTAAAGTAGTGAACTATGTAGGGAATAGGGTTCTATCGGGCTCTGGTCTAAAGTAGTGAACTATGTAGGGAATAGGGTTCTATAGGGCTCTGGTCTAAAGTAGTGAACTATGTAGGGAACAGGGTTCTATAGGGCTCTGGTCTAAAGTAGTGAACTATGTAGGGAATAGGGTTCTGTAGGGCTCTGGTCTAAAGTAGTGAACTATGTAGGGAATAGGGTTCTATAGGGCTCTGGTCTAAAGTAGTGAACTATGTAGGGTTCTATAAAGCTCTGGTCTAAAGTAGTGAACTATGTAGGGAACAGGGTTCTAGAGCGCTCTGGTCTAAAGTAGTGAACTATGTAGGGAATAGGGTTCTATCGGGCTCTGGTCTAAAGTAGTGAACTATGTAGGGAATAGGGTTCTATAGGGCTCTGGTCTAAAGTAGTGAACTATGTAGGGAACAGGGTTCTATAGGGCTCTGGTCTAAAGTAGTGAACTATGTAGGGAATAGGGTGCTATAGGGCTCTGGTCTAAAGTAGTGAACTATGTAGGGAATAGGGTTCTATAGGGCTCTGGTCTAAAGTAGTGAACTATTTAGGGAATGGGGTTCTATAGGGCTCTGGTCTAAAGTAGTGAATTATGTAGGGAATAGGGTTCTCTAGGGCTCTGGTCTAAAGTAGTGAACTATGCAGGGTTCTATAGGGCTCTGGTCTAAAGTAGTGAACTATGTAGGGGACAGGGTTCTATAGGGCTCTGGTCTAAAGTAGTGAACTATGTAGGGAATAGGGTTCTCTAGGGCTCTGGACTAAAGTAGTGATCTATGCAGGGTTCTATAGGGCTCTGGTCTAAAGTAGTGAACTATGTAGGGAATAGGGTTCTCTAGGACCCTGGTCTAAAGTAGTGAACTATGTAGGGAATAGGGTTCTCTAGGGCTCTGGTCTAAAGTAGTGAACTATGTAGGGAACAGGGTTCTCTAGGGCTCTGGTCTAAAGTAGTGAACTATGTAGGGAACAGGGTTCTATAGGGCTCTGGTCTAAAGTAGTGAACTATGTAGGGAATAGGGTTCTATAGGGCTCTGGTCTAAAGTAGTGAACTATGTAGGGAATAGGGTTCTATAGGGCTCTGGTCTAAAGTAGTGAACTATGTAGGGAACAGGGTGCTATAGGGCTCTGGTCTAAAGTAGTGAACTATGTAGGGTTCTATAGCGCTCTGGTCTAAAGTAGTGAACTATGTAGGGAACAGGGTTCTATAGGGCTCTGGTCTAAAGTAGTGAACTATGTAGGGAATAGGGTTCTATAGGGCTCTGGTCTAAAGTAGTGAACTATGTAGGGAATAGGGTTCTATAGCGCTCTGGTCTAAAGTAGTGAACTATGTAGGGAACAGGGTTCTATAGGGCTCTGGTCTAAAGTAGTGAACTATGTAGGGAATAGGGTTCTGTAGGGCTCTGGTCTAAAGTAGTGAACTATGTAGGGAACAGGGTTCTATAGGGCTCTGGTCTAAAGTAGTGAACTATGTAGGGAATAGGGTTCTATAGGGCTCTGGTCTAAAGTAGTGAACTATGTAGGGAATAGGGTTCTCTAGGGCCCTGGTCTAAAGTAGTGAACTATGTAGGGAACAGGGTTCTATAGGGCTCTGGTCTAAAGTAGTGAACTATGTAGGGAACAGGGTTCTCTAGGGCTCTGGTCTAAAGTAGTGAACTATGTAGTGAACAGGGAGCCATTTGGGACAGACTCTGTGTCTATAACAGCTGCAGGGTTCGGGTTCCATTTCCCTATCCAGAAATCCGACTTCAGCTGTGGTCTCCCTGTCCCCACTCATTTCCAATGATGAATTAGCATGTCAGAGTCTCAGCGCTACCATCACTATCAACCATCATATGGCCGAGGCCTGTTAACATTTTGTCTTCATCTGCCCAGACTCTTCCCGAAAGAGAGACAGGAAATAGCAGCAGCCTGAGTCACTCTACAGTACTGTACCCCTACACCAGCTGGTTACCCCGTAGCCTTACTGTATGAACAGACAGGAAGTCAAACGATACGTCAGTCATCCAAAAGCACACGACACCATGATGCATCTCCTGGATGTTTTCAATTCAATTCAAGGGCTTTATTGGCATGGGAAACATGTGTTAACATTGCCAAAGCAAGTGAGGTAGACAACATACAAAGTGAATATATAAAGTGAAAAACAACAAAAATTAACAGTAAACATTACACATACAGAAGTTTCAAAACAGTAAAGACATTACAAATGTCATATTATATATATATATATATATATACAATGTACAAATAGTTAAAGGACACAAGATAAAATAAATAAGCATAAATATGGGTTGTATTTACAATGGTGTTTTCTCTCTCTTGGAAGAGATTTTAATCTGAACGGGGGGAAAACCTGTATAAATCAAGGTGAAATGAAAATAATGAAGGAAGCAATATTCTAATGGCTGTGGCTGGTTGGATTGAGTAAGGAGCTGGGTGTGGATGATGCTGTTGGGGACGGGGGATTGGTTGCTGCGCTACTAAGACGGGATGTCAAAATGAGTGTGTGTTGACAGAGTGAGAGTAAACCACATGCAATACTCTCTGGGATGTAAAGCCTGGAACACAAGAGTTGTGACAGGCAAGGATACACAGATGCTCTCTCTCTCTCTCTGTCTCTCTGTCTCTCTCTCTCTCTCTCTCTCTCTCTCTCTCTCTCTCTCTCTCTCTCTCTCTCTCTCTCTCTCTCTCTCTCACTCACTATCTCTCTCTTTCTCTCTTTCTCTCTCTCTCTCCCCTCTCTCTCTCTCTCTCTCTCTCTCTCTCTCTCTCTCTCTCTCTCTCTCTCTCTCTCTCTCTCTCTCTCTCTCGCTCTCTGAACTGCACAATTTCATTTATACATATTCACATACCCATGTCACACACACACACACACACACACACACACACACACACACACACACACACACACACACACACACACACACACACACACACACACACACACACACACACACACACACACACACACACACACACACACACACACTTTACACATGTGCTGTTAGTGAGAAAGAACAGCTGGGATTTATAATTCCTGTGTCCTTCACACTTCTTTTGAACTGATGAGTAGCTGTCAGTTCAGAGAGAGAGCACTCAACGACCCATCCCCCTTACCCCAATCCCCCTTCCCCCTACCACTTCCCCCTACCCCCATCTCCCTACCCCCTATCCCCCATCCCCCTACCCCTTCCCCTTTCCCCTACCCCCATCTCCCTACCCCCTATCCCCCATCTCCCTACCCCCTATCCCCATCCCCCTACTCCCTTCTCCCTACTCCCTACCCCCATGCCCCATGCCCCCATCCTTCCTACCCCCATCCACTTACCCCCCTCAGGCTCACTTCAGGCATTTGTCAAACTCGTTTCTCCTCCTCTCATCCTCTCTCCACCGTTGTCTTCCACTCCTTTTGTTTCTCTACTTCCTTGCAGTCTATTCTTTCCTCTGATCCTGGGTATGTCATAATCAATATGATAGTAAGGCCTTGCTCTTGAGTCACGACCCATCCTTCTCTCTGTCTGATCTTCATACTTCAAAGCTACATTAGAGAGGCATGCACTTGTATCCATCCCACATTATGAAAATAGTTATTTCTCTCTCTTCCACTCTCTATTTATCTCTCTCTGTCTCTCACTCTTTATCTCTCTCTGTCCCACCTCCTCCCCTTGTTTCTCCCACTATCTGCTGGTCTCTACCATCATGCTATCCAACTTTCTCATTCCTTCTCTATCTCCCTCCCTATTTCTTTATTTCTCTCATTCCTTCATCCTCTCTGGCCAGATGGTCTTTGTGCTGTAAATAGTTAATCGAGGCTAGCTGCATCATCTTCCCATTTTCACTCCAGTTCTCCATGCATATTTCATAGCCTTGGGAGATGGAGAGAGGCAGAGAGAGACAGACAGACATACAGACAGAGAGAGAGAGAGAGAGAGAGAGAGAGAGAGAGAGAGAGAGAGAGAGAGAGAGAGAGAGATGAGGAGAGAGATAGACAGACAGAGAGAAAGAGAGGGAGCGAGAGAGAGAGAGAGAGTAAGAGAAAGGGATGGAGAGCAAGATGGATAGAGATACAGTAGAGAGATAGATGGATGGAGGGATGGAGGGATGGAGGGAGGGAGGGAGGGGAAGGGAGGGAGGGAGGGAGGGGGAAGAGGAAGAGACAGAGATATGGAGGGAGGGAGAGAGAGAGAGAGAGAGAGAGAGAGAGAGAGAGAGAGAGAGAGAGCGATAAGGAGGGAGTGAGGGAGGGAGTGAGGGACGGAGGGAGAGAGAGAGAGATAAGGAGGGAGTGAGGGAGGGAGGGAGAGAGAGATAAGGAGGCAGTGAGGGAGGGAGTGAGGGAGAGAGAGAGAGAGAGAGGGAGAGAGAGAGAGAGAGAGGAGAGAGAGAGAGAGAGAGAGAGAGAGAGAGAGAGAGAGAGAGAGAGAGAGAGAGAGAGAGAGAGAGAGAGAGAGAGAGAGAGAGAGAAAGAGGGAGAGAGAGAGAGAGAGAGAGAGGGAGAGAGAGAGAGAGAGAGAGAGAGAGAGAGAGAGAGAGAGAGAGAGAGAGAGAGAGAGAGAGAGAGAGAGAGAGAGAGAGAGAGAGAGAGAGAGAGAGAGAGAGAGGGGAGGGAGGGAGGGAGGGACACAGAGCTGCTCAGCCTGATAAAGAAATAGCTGTGGAATGAATAAATCAATGTGGATCCTCAATGCCGGGGGTACTTGAGTGCGTTGGCCCACCATAGCAGCTCCCTGACACAGAGAGAACCAGACCACTCACTGATGAAGACAGGAGATGGAGGAGAGGGAATATAGATGGATAAAGAGAGGTTGATGGATACTGTAAATCTGTTTGGGGTCAAGCGAGTGTTGAGGGTTTAAACGTTTCATTTATTGTGTATCTGATACTTAGGCTACACTTTATTTTAACTAATGCCCGGATTCATGCTGATGTGGCAACAATGGACACTCTCTTACCATTTGAGTTTGTTTTTTTAGTTACTATTGTACCTGGTATGAAATGATAGGAACCTTCAGCATGTCACGTACCAATGCACCAGTGCTATCAACACATTCAACACATCACCACTGAACTGTAACGTGTTAGCACTGAGCACCGGGTGAGATGTAGGCAGGAGGAAGGTACAACTTAGCACTACACCCACTCCTGGCAGTGTTGCACAGCGGCGGTTGAGTGACTGATGGCCTCAGAGGCTGATGGAAAGCCGAGGGTACAGAAGATGGTGGTGCGTTAGCACTGAGTGAAGGAGCAGGATATGGTGCTAATTGGGACAAGGGTGTTACTGCTAGAGGGAGGGAGAGACGGGGATAGAGGAAGAGAGGGAGAGAGAGGGAGAGAATGTGAAGGAAGGAGAGAGTGAGATGGAGGGAAAAAGTGAAAACAGCATTGACAAGGAACCCTAATTATTTGTCACTCAATATTCTCCCTCTATTCTCCCTCTAGTATTCGCCCTCTATTCTCCCTCTAGTATTCTCCCTCTAGTATTCTCCCTCTATTCTCCCTCTAGTATTCTCCCTCTATTCTCCCTCTAGTATTCTCCCTCTATTCTCCCTCTAGTATTCTCCCTCTAGTATTCTCCCTCTATTCTCCCTCTAGTATTCTCCCTCTAGTATTCTCCCTCTATTCTCCCTCTAGTATTCTCCCTCTATTCTCCCTCTGGTATTCTCCCTCTAGTATTCTCCCTCTATTCTCCCTCTAGTATTCTCCCTCTAGTATTCTCCCTCTATTCTCCCTCTAGTATTCTCCCTCTAGTATTCTCCCTCTAGTATTCTCCCTCTAGTATTCTCCCTCTATTTTCCCTCTAGTATTCTCCCTCTATTCTCCCTCTAGTATTCTCCCTCTAGTATTCTCCCTCTATTCTCCCTCTAGTATTCTCCCTCTATTCTCCCTCTAGTATTCTCCCTCTAGTATTCTCCCTCTATTCTCCCTCTAGTATTCTCCCTCTATTCTCCCTCTAGTATTCTCCCTCTAGTATTCTCCCTCTATTCTCCCTCTAGTATTCTCCCTCTATTCTCCCTCTAGTATTCTCCCTCTATTATTCTCCCTCTATTCTCCCTCTATTCTCCCTCTTTTCTCCCTCTAGTATTCTCCCTCTATTCTCCCTCTAGTATTCTCCCTCTATTATTCTCCCTCTATTCTCCCTCTAGTATTCTCCCTCTATTCTCCCTCTAGTATTCTCCCTCTAGTATTCTCCCTCTAGTATTCTCCCTCTATTCTCCCTCTAGTATTCTCCCTCTATTATTCTCCCTCTAGTATTCTCCCTCTAGTATTCCCCCTCTAGTATTCTCCCTCTATTCTCCCTCTAGTATTCTCCCTCTAGTATTCTCCCTCTATTCTCCCTCTAGTATTCTCCCTCTAGTATTCTCCCTCTATTCTCCCTCTATTCTCCCTCTAGTATTCTCCCTCTAGTATTCTCCCTCTATTCTCCCTCTAGTATTCTCCCTCTATTCTCCCTCTAGTATTCTCCCTCTATTATTCTCCCTCTATTCTCCCTCTAGTATTCTCCCTCTATTATTCTCCCTCTATTCTCCCTCTAGTATTCTCCCTCTAGTATTCTCCCTCTAGTATTCTCCCTCTATTCTCCCTCTGGTATTCTCCCTCTATTATTCTCCCTCTATTCTCCCTCTAGTATTCTCCCTCTAGTATTCTCCCTCTATTATTCTCCCTCTATTCTCCCTCTAGTATTCTCCCTCTATTCTCCCTCTAGTATCTCCCTCTAGTATTCTCCCTCTAGTATTCTCCCTTTAGTATTCTCCCTCTAGTATTCTCCCTCTAGTATTCTCCCTTTAGTATTCTCCCTCTAGTATTCTCCCTCCTTAGTATTCTCCCTCAGTATTCTCCCTCCTTAGTATTCTCCCTCCTTAGTATTCTCCCTCTAGTATTCTCCCTCTAGTATTCTCCCTTTAGTATTCTCCCTCTAGTATTCTCCCTCTAGTATTCTCCCTCTAGTATTCTCCCTCCATAGTATTCTCCCTCTACTATTCTCCCTCTAGTATTCTCCCTTTAGTATTCTCCCTCTAGTATTCTCCCTCTAGTATTCTCCCTTTAGTATTCTCCCTCTAGTATTCTCCCTCCTTAGTATTCTCCCTCAGTATTCTCCCTCCTTAGTATTCTCCCTCCTTAGTATTCTTCCTCTAGTATTCTCCCTCTAGTATTCTCCCTCTAGTATTCTCCCTCCTTAGTATTCTCCCTCCTTAGTATTCCCACCCCTCCTTAGTATTCTCCCTCTAGTATTCTCCCTCTAGTATTCTCCCTTTAGTATTCTCCCTCTAGTATTCTCCCTCCTTAGTATTCTCCCTCAGTATTCTCCCTCCTTAGTATTCTCCCTCCTTAGTATTCTCCCTCTAGTATTCTCCCTCTAGTATTCACCCTCTAGTATTCTCCCTCCTTAGTATTCTCCCTCCTTAGTATTCCCACCCCTCCTTAGTATTCTCCCTCTAGTATTCTCCCTCTAGTATTCTCCCTTTAGTATTCTCCCTCTAGTATTCTCCCTCCTTAGTATTCTCCCTCTAGTATTCTCCCTCTAGTATTCTCCCTTTAGTATTCTCCCTTTAGTATTCTCCCTCTAGTATTCTCCCTTTAGTATTCTCCCTCTAGTATTCTCCCTCTAGTATTCTCCCTTTAGTATTCTCCCTCTAGTATTCTCCCTCCTTAGTATTCTCCCTCAGTATTCTCCCTCCTTAGTATTCTCCCTCCTTAGTATTCTCCCTCTAGTATTCTCCCTCTAGTATTCTCCCTCTAGTATTCTCCCTCCTTAGTATTCTCCCTCCTTAGTATTCCCACCCCTCCTTAGTATTCTCCCTCTAGTATTCTCCCTCTAGTATTCTCCCTTTAGTATTCTCCCTCTAGTATTCTCCCTCTAGTATTCTCCCTTTAGTATTCTCCCTCTAGTATTCTCCCTCCTTAGTATTCTCCCTCAGTATTCTCCCTCCTTAGTATTCTCCCTCCTTAGTATTCTCCCTCTAGTATTCTCCCTCTAGTATTCTCCCTCTAGTATTCTCCCTCCTTAGTATTCTCCCTCCTTAGTATTCCCACCCCTCCTTAGTATTCTCCCTCTAGTATTCTCCCTCTAGTATTCTCCCTCTAGTATTCTCCCTCCTTAGTATTCTCCCTCAGTATTCTCCCTCCTTAGTATTCTCCCTCCTTAGTATTCTCCCTCTAGTATTCTCCCTTTAGTATTCTCCCTCCTTAGTATTCTCTTCTCCATTTTTTCCCCGTTGCTCACGTTCCCCCTCTCTGGTGCTCCAGACCGCCATTCTGCCCATCATCACACACCTGTCACCATCGTTGATCGCATCAGCGCTTCATTGGACTCCATCACTTTGTTGATTTCCTCCTCTGTATCTGTCTGTTCCTCAGTTTGATCCTGGTGTCAGCATTCATTTTATGTTTCCCCTGTCCGTGTTTTGTTTTAATGCCTGTTATTTATTAAATATTCACTCCCTGTTCTCATGTCCCAGCGTCTGTCCTCACACTATTCTCCCTCTATTCTCCCTTTAGTATTCTCTCCTAATATTCTCCTTCTACTCTGTGTTTAGTATTCTCCCTTTAGAAGAGGGGTACAGTATTGGTAGAGAGTGGAGGGGTAGAGTATTGGTAGAGAGAAAGGAGGGGTACAGTATTGGTAGAGAGAGGGGGGGTACAGTATTGGTAGAGAGAGGAGGGGTACAGTATTGGTAGAGAGAGAAGGGGGTACAGTATTAGTAGAGAGAGGAGGGGTACAGTATTGGTAGAGAGAGGAGGGGTACAGTATTAGTAGAGAGAGGAGGGGTACAGTCGAGGAACCAGGCTCTGAGGGGTGGCCAGTCCTCTTCTGGCTGTGCCGGGTAGAGAGGAACCAGGCTATGTGGGGCGGCCAGTCCTCTTCTGGCTGTGCCGAGTGGAGATTATAACAGAACATGGCCAAGATGTTCAAATGTTCATAGATGACCAACAGGGTCAAGAAAATAATAATCACAGTGGTTGTAGAGGGTGCAACAGGTCAGCACCTCAGGAGTAAATGTCAGTTGGCTTTTCATAGCTGATCATAATGACTGTAAAAGCGAAAACCACCATGTTTAGGTTTGACAGATCTAGACTGAGGCACAGAGACGGTCTCAATGGGGAATCCTGAGCTGACTACACTGACTGCTAGGGGCAGACTCCACTAGGCTGGCAGCTTGGCAAACAGCCTGGCCTGCACCCTATCTCATTGTGGAGCAAGACCCCTGTCTATGTTGATAGATAAGATGAGAGCACCCCTCAAGCTAGGATGAAGTCTGTCCCTCATCAGTAGGCCAAGCTTGATCCTGTTTGTGGGTGAGTCCCAGAAAGAGGGCCAGTTCTCTACATATTCTATCTTTTGGGAGGGACAGAAAACAGTTTTCAACCAGCGATTGAGTTGTGAGACTCTGCTGTAGAGCTCATCACTCCCCCTAACTGGGGGGGCAGAGACAATTACTCAACGCCAAAACATATTTCTAGCTAAATGGCAGTCTGAAGCGATGTTGCACTTGGTGACCTCTGACTGTTTCATCCTAACATCACTGGTGTCTATGTGGATAACAGTATCCCTATACTTCATTTGGTTTATTTGACCCTTTATTTAACTAGGCAAGTCAGTTAAAACTTCTTATGGCTGAGATCCCGTTAACGGGATCGATATGACAATGGCCAGTGAAAGTGCAGGGCGCCAAATTCAAACAACATGAATCTCATAATTTAAATTCCTCAAACATACATAACATACATAATACAGGTAACGAGTGGAGGACAGAGGAGCCTCTTAAAGAAGAAGTTACAGGTCTGTGAGAGCAAGAAATCTTGCTTGTTTGTAGGTGACCAAATACTTATTTTCCACCATAATTTGCAAATAAATTAATTAAAAACCCTACAATGTGATTTTCTGGATTTTTTTTTCTAATTTTGTCTGTCATAGCTGAAGTGTACCTAGGATGAAAATTACAGGCCTCTCTCATCTTTTTCAGTGGGAGAACTTGCACAATTGGTGGCTGACTAAATACTTTTTTTGCCCCACTGTACATACCATTTTAAAGGTGATCTTGTTGTTAATCCCTCCACAGTGTCCGATTTCAAATAGGCTTTACAGCGTAAGCACCACAAATGATTATGTTAGGTCAGAGTCAAGTCACAGAAAAGCACAGCCATTTTTCCAGCCAAAGAGTGGAGTCACAATAATCAGAAATAGAACCTTTGATGATCTTCATCAGATGACACTCATAGGACCTCATATTACACAATACATGTATGTTTTGTTCGATAATGTTCATATTTATATAAAAAAAATCTCAGCATACATTGGTGCGTTATGTTCAGTAGTTCCAAAAACATCCGGTGATTTTGCAGAGAGCCACATCAAGTTAGAGGAATACTCATTATAAATGTTGATGAAAATACAAGTGTTATACATGTTATACACTCACTCACTCACTCACTCACTCACTCACTCACTCACTCACTCACTCACTCACTCACTCACTCACTCACCACTCACTCACTTCATTCAGTCACTCACACACACACACACACACACACACACACACACACACACACACACACACACACACACACACACACACACACACACACACACACACACACACACACACACACACAGAGAAACCAATCAAGAAACTGATGAAGAGACACAGAGTGATGAGTAGTTGTGAGTTTTCATTAAAGGTGCAATATGGAGACATCGCTCCACCGTTTCCTGGTTTCTAAAATTCTAGTAGTTAGGCTTATTTCAGTTTATGTGACAAAACAACCAATGTAAATAATCATTGTACTGTTTAAACCGATGTGAAATATATTTTCAGTAACCACAAATATTGTATTCTTAGTTGTTTGAAGCTGGTATACAAAACCGAAAGGGACAGAGGGAGGAGAGGAGGGACAGAGGGAGGAGATTGTTGCTAAAATGTATTGTTGTTCTGAGTCTTTAGTGAGGAGCTGCATTTCCCCTGGTCATAACCACTAAATGAGAGCCAGATGGTACAGGTCTATGTGGATCTTGCAGTACATGTTCAACTCTACATGTGTGTTTGCGTGTGAGCGAGTGTGTGTGTGTGTGTGTGTGTGTGTGTGTGTGTGTGTGTGTGTGTGTGTGTGAGACGTGATAAGAGAGCACAGCTATGCTAATGTAAAGTTTCCTGGAACTGTGTAACTCAAATGTGAATAAGTTAGCCGTTAGCACGATGTTAGCGGGCACGCTAAATGGAACAGCTAGAGAGAGAGAACAAACCGGGGACACAGACCTAATTCTCTGGTTTTCCCTCATCCTCTCACACTGTGTCAGAAAGAGAGGGAGAGGGAGGGAAGGAGAAAGGGAGAGAGACAGAGAGAGAGAGGGAGAGGGAGAGAGAGAGGGAGAGAGAGAGAGAGCCTGCCAACTTCCTCTGAATAGAATCAGTAACACTTTAGTGTAGAAATCTTCATAAAGTCTTATTACTCTCCTATTTATCCCTCTTTTTATATACACATGAACGATGAGCTTTTTGATACTGCTGCTCGGATAATTATCGTAAAACAATTGCCATCATCACGTTAACGACCTCGTTAGGTTGCCCATTTCGGAACTTGGGGGAATCAGTTTATTATTGGAAAATGTTTCGGGAGATGTGCTGAGATGTTATTTTCTGTCAGATCATCGAAACTAAGCCACAAGCCAGACAGTTGAAGAGAGAGAGATTGGGAGAGAGAGATTGAGAGGGAGAGGGAGAGGGAGAGAGGGAGAGAGAGAGAGAGAGAGAGAGAGAGAGAGAGAGAGAGAGAGAGAGAGAGAGAGAGAGAGAGAGAGAGAGAGAGAGAGAGGGAGGGAGAGAGAGAGAGAGACAGAGAGAGAGAGGGAGAGACAGAGAGAGGAGAGAGAGAGAGGGAGAGAGGGAGAGGAGAGAGAGAGAGGGGGAGAGAGAGAGAGAGAGAGACAGACAGATGAAGGGAGAGAGAGAGAGAGAGAGAGAGAGAGAGAGAGAGAGAGAGAGAGAGAGAGAGAGAGAGAGAGAGAGAGAGAGAGAGAGAGAGAGAGAGAGAGAGAGAGAGAGAGAGAGAGAGAGAGAGATTGAGAGAGAGAGAGAGAGAGAGAGAGAGAGAGAGAGAGAGAGAGAGAGAGAGAGAGAGAGAGAGAGAGAGATTGAGAGAGAGAGAGAGAGAGATAGCCTTAACCATACATTTGGAGAAAGATATATACAGTGTTAAGGTACATCTTTATTATTCTTTTTTTTTTTTCTTTTTTTAATTTCACCTTTATTTAACCAGGTAGGCAAGTTGAGAACAAGTTCTCATTTACAATTGCGACCTGGCAAGCAGGGTTTAAGAACTCTGCCAGATCATGTTGTCCTGTTTCTATGAAACCTATTCCATCTGAATTAGAGTAGGTTCTACATTGTAGAATAATAGTGAAGACATTAAAACTATGAAATAACACATGCAAAGAGTGTGCAAAGCTGTCATCAAGGCAACGTTTTGATACTTTGAAGAATCTCAAGTATAAAAAATATTTTTTATTTGTTTAACACTTGTTTGGTTATTACGTGATTCCATATTTCAACAATGTAGAAAATAGTTTTTGAACTTTTGAATGGTACTGTAAGTTAAAGTTTTAGGTGGGTGTTGGGCAATGAAGGGAAACAGGCAGGAGACGATAAGAATGAAAGAGGAAACTGACAAGGAGTGAAGGGGTTCTAGGGAGAGGCGACGTCTGAGGGGCGATGGGCGTTGGGATGAAAGTGATGGTTGAATCCCCCTCAGCATCAAAGGGAGTTGCTGAACCATTCCCCAGCATGCACCACAGAGCTGGCAGCCTATCCGCAAGCCTCCTCACCAGTGTGAAGGGGCCGGCTCACGACCTGCCAAGCAAGACCACTGACCTGAACCGGCATGGAAGGAGGAAGGGAGTCAGGGAGGGAGAGATGGAGGGAGAGACCACTGACCTGAACCGGCATGGAAGGAGGAAGGGAGTCAGCGAGGGAGAGATGGAGGGAGAGACCACTGACCTGAACCGGCATGGAAGGAGGAAGGGTGTCAGCGAGGGAGAGATGGAGGGAGAGACCACTGACCTGAACCGGCATGGAAGGAGGAAGGGAGTCAGGAAGGGAGAGATGGAGGGAGAGACCACTGACCTGAACCGGCATGGAAGGAGGAAGGGTGTCAGCGAGGGAGAGATGGAGGGAGAGACCACTGACCTGAACCGGCATGGAAGGAGGAAGGGAGTCAGCGAGGGAGAGATGGAGGGAGAGACCACTGACCTGAACCGGCATGGAAGGAGGAAGGGAGTCAGCGAGGGAGAGATGGAGGGAGAGACCACTGACCTGAACCGGCATGGAAGGAGGAAGGGTGTCAGCGAGGGAGAGATGGAGGGAGAGACCACTGACCTGAACCGGCATGGAAGGAGGAAGGGAGTCAGCGAGGGAGAGATGGAGGGAGAGACCACTGACCTGAACCGGCATGGAAGGAGGAAGGGTGTCAGCGAGGGAGAGATGGAGGGAGAGACCACTGACCTGAACCGGCATGGAAGGAGGAAGGGAGTCAGCGAGGGAGAGATGGAGGGAGAGCGAGATGGAGAGGGAGAGAGATAAGCGGGAGGAGGGGGTGTTAAATCAATCGGAATAGGATGCGGAGTGAAAGAAAGAGAGAAGCTGAGAGAGAAAGAATACGATAATAGTTTAATGAAAAATTGAGATGGAAACCGTTGAAAGTAGACAGGGAAAGAATGATTGAGAAAGAGAAAGACAGAAGAGGTAAAAACAGTGCTAGAGAGGAGACAGATGGAGGTAGAGAGGAGAGTAGAGTGGACTGACTGTGTGTCTGGGGTTTGACGCCCAGGTCTGTGCTGTGTGGTCTGGGCAGAGAACACACAGGGCAGGGCCAGGCTGGAGGAGCCAGCTCTGACACAGGCCAGAGACGATCCCTGAACACCCAGCGCCAGGAACCAGCTAGCTGCCCCGGCAGTCACCATGGAAACCCATAAAAATAACATAGCATAACTGTAGCTGTCCCTGGGGTCTGGGTCAAGTCTCCTTGGTAACAGTGGATACTGTTTATGATATAAAATAAGAATAGCATGTTAGGGCTAGGTATAGGATTTTATCCCGTTTTAGGAAAGACCCAGATGTTGATCAGAGTCTGAAAGGGACAGAACGGCAGGCAGTCTCAGGGTCAGGGCACGCAGTCTCAGGGTCAGGGCAGGCAGTCTCAGAGTCAGGGCAGGCAGTCTCAGGGTCAGGGCAGGCAGTCTCAGGGTCAGGGCAGGTGGTCTCAGGGTCAGGGCAGGCAGTCTCAGGGTCAGGGAAGGCAGTCTCAGGGTCAGGGCAGGCAGTCTCAGGGTCAGGGCAGGCAGAGGTCAGTAATCCAGGGTGGTGTGACAAGGTACAGAACGGCAGGCAGGCTGGGTCCAGGAAGGCAGAATGGTGAAAAGCACAAGGACAGGTGAAACAGATCAGGGTGTGACAGATTTTCACAAAGGAGTGAGAAGTATACTATACAAAAGTATGTGGACACCCCTTCACATGAGTGGATTCGGCTATTTCAGCCACAACCGTTGCTGACAGGTGTATAAAATGGAGCACACAGTCATGCAATCTCCATAGACAAACACCGGCAGTAGAATGGCCCGTACTGAAGAGCTCAGTGGCTTTCAACGTGGTACCATCATAGAATGCCACCTTTCCAACAAGTCAGTTGGTAAAAATGTTCTTAGCTGGTCCAAATGGGCCCTCTGTGGTGGTTCCTTGTCAATACTGTCATAACATGATGTGATTTAGACTGGGTTTGGCTGTTAAGTAAAGCAGGAGCTTCTTAGCAGCTTTTCCAGCGCCTCGCAAAATGAGTTTTAATGATATCTTAATTAAAGCAGCATTTGGTGTAGCTTACACATATCCTCTCTCCTTCTCCTATTCTCCTCTCTATCTCGTTCTCGTCTCCGAATATGATTTCATGAGCTGCTGATGAGAAGTCTGTGGAGGAATGGATGAGGTAGGCTGGGAGGCTTTGGGGAGAGAGAGACTGTTGGAAAGCATTAGGATTATTAATCGCAGTGGGTCGATGCGGTTCACGTTTCTGAAATCATTGACACCCTTGGTAAAAGAGGAGCAATAATGACTGTATAAATGAAGTAATTAAATTACTGAACTATATTGTATGCTCAAAATTACTGAAAAACTAAGTTATTTTATACAAATACAATTACAATTACGGATAAAGATATTTGGTTTAATTTGGTTTAATTTATATATTATTTTCTAAATAAAAGATCAATAGAAAACATCTAGGGAGCAGTCATCTGGGGCGGCAGGTAGCCTAGTGGTTAGAGCGTTAAGAGCCAGTAAGTGAAAGCTTGCTGAATTGAATCCCCAAGCTGACAAGGTAAAAATCTGTTGTTCTGCCCCAGAACCCACTGTTCCCCGGTAGGCTCTCATTGTAAAAAAGAAAAGTGTTCTTATCTGACTTGCCTAGTTAAATAAAGGTTCAATTGAAAAACATTCTCAAGAAGGTAGGAAAGATTCAGAGGGATGACATGCTAACCTCTCACCATTACCAATAACAGGGGAGGTTAGCATCATAGCCCCATGACATGCTAACCTCTCACCATTACCAGTAACTTGGGAGGTTAGCATGTAATATCATACCCCCATGACATGCTAACCTCTCACCATTATCAATAACAGGGGAGGTTAGCATGTAATATCATACCCCCATGACATGCTAACCTCTCACCATTACCAATAACAGGGGAGGTTAGCATCATAGCCCCAAGACATGCTAACCTCTCACCATTACCAATAACAGGGGAGGTTAGCATGTAATATCATACCCCCATGACATGCTAACCTCTCACCATTACCAATAACAGGGGAGGTTAGCATCATAGCCCCAAGACATGCTAACCTCTCACCATTACCAATAACAGGGGAGGTTAGCATCATAGCCCCAAGACATGCTAACCTCTCACCATTACCAATAACAGGGGAGGTTAGCATGTCTTGAGGGTAGGATGTTTGACCCTATGTAACTTTCTCACTCATCATTAGTTCACGATTCATTCAGGATGATCCGTAACCATGGTAGCATCCACATTACTGTGGAAGTGTTTAGAAACACATTATATTCTTATTTACAATAAAAGTGACTCCAAAATGACAATACATTATTTAAAATGAATTTATATTGGCCACAAAATAATCAGAATCTCAACCAAAACAAACAGCAAATACATCCAACAGGCCCAAGACATGCTAACCTCTCACCATTACCAATAACAGGGGAGGTTAGCATGTAATATCATACCCCCATGACATGCTAACCTCTCCCCATTACCAATAACAGGGGAGGTTAGCATCATAACCCCAAGACATGCTAACCTCTCACCATTACCAATAACAGGGGAGGTTAGCATGTGATATCATACCCCCATGACATGCTAACCTCTCACCATTACCAATAACAGGGGAGGTTAGCATGTAATATCATACCCCCATGACATGCTAACCTCTCACCATTATTAATAACAGGGGAGATTAGCATGTAATATCATACCCCCATGACATGCTAACCTCTCACCATTACCAATAACAGGGGAGGTTAGCATGTAACATCATACCCCCATGACATGCTAACCTCTCACCATTACCAATAACAGGGGAGGTTAGCATCATAGCCCCAAGACATGCTAACCTCTCACCATTACCAGTAACTTGGGAGGTTAACATGTAATATCATACCCCCATGACATGCTAACCTCTCACCATTATCAATAACAGGGGAGGTTAGCATGTAATATCATACCCCCATGACATGCTAACCTCTCACCATTACCAATAACAGGGGAGGTTAGCATCATAGCCCCAAGACATGCTAACCTCTCACCATTACCAATAACAGGGGAGGTTAGCATGTAACATCATATCCCCATGACATGCTAACCTCTCACCATTACCAATAACAGGGGAGGTTAGCATCATAGCCCCAAGACATGCTAACCTCTCACCATTACCAGTAACTTGGGAGGTTAGCATGTAATATCATACCCCCATGACATGCTAACCTCTCACCATTACCAATAACAGGGGAGGTTAGCATATAACATCATACCCCCATGACATGCTAACCTCTCACCATTACCAATAACAGGGGAGGTTAGCATCATAGCCCCAAGACATGCTAACCTCTCACCATTACCAGTAACTTGGGAGGTTAGCATGTAATATCATACCCCCATGACATGCTAACCTCTCACCATTATCAATAACAGGGGAGGTTAGCATGTAATATCATACCCCCATGACATGCTAACCTCTCACCATTACCAATAACAGGGGAGGTTAGCATCATAGCCCCAAGACATGCTAACCTCTCACCATTACCAATAACAGGGGAGGTTAGCATGTAATATCATACCCCCATGACATGCTAACCTCTCACCATTACCAATAACAGGGGAGGTTAGCATCATAGCCCCAAGACATGCTAACCTCTCACCATTACCAATAACAGGGGAGGTTAGCATCATAGCCCCAAGACATGCTAACCTCTCACCATTACCAATAACAGGGGAGGTTAGCATGTCTTGAGGGTAGGATGTTTGACCCTATGTAACTTTCTCACTCATCATTAGTTCACGATTCATTCAGGATGATCCGTAACCATGGTAGCATCCACATTACTGTGGAAGTGTTTAGAAACACATTATATTCTTATTTACAATAAAAGTGACTCCAAAATGACAATACATTATTTAAAATGAATTTATATTGGCCACAAAATAATCAGAATCTCAACCAAAACAAACAGCAAATACATCCAACAAGTTTGTAGAGTCACAAGTTTGATGTAGTCATTGTGGCTGGAAATATGGGACCAAATACTGAACTTTTGACTACTTTATTTATAAGAATATTTAGGGGTGTTCATCATTTTGACCCCTTCCTGATATTACTTGTTAAACAACATCTCTCAGTAATTGAACTATTATAAAATAATATTGTTTAAAAAACAAAAAAATGCATACAATGTTGCTCAGTAATTGAATGATTTATTTTATACAGTCATTAATCTTTATCAAGGGGGTCAAGCAGTTAACTCTACTATATATGCATACTCACATGTGTGTGTGTGTGTGTGTGTGTGTGTGTGTGTGTGTGTGTGTGTGTGTGTGTGTGTGTGTGTGTGTGTGTGTGTGTGTGTGTGTTCAAGCCTGTGTGTGTGTGTGTGTGTGTGTGTGTGTGTGTGTGTGTGTGTGTTTATTCAAGTGTGTGTGTGTTCAAGCCTGTGTGTGTGTGTGTGTGTGTGTTCAAGCTTGTGTGTATGTTCACGCGTGCGTGTGTGTGTTCAAGAATGTGTGTGTGTGTGTGTGTGTTCAAGAATGTGTGTGTGTGTGTGTGTGTTCAAGCATGTGTGTGTGTGTATCTTGGGTTCAGGGCTAGGCTGAGCCGCAGATGTGATAACTAAAATATAGGGGTCAGTGAAGGGCAGCTCTCAGTGCCTCTTCACCACCACTACTGTACCACTACCACTACCGCTGCTGCTGGTGAACCCCCCCAGACACCATCGATACACTGCCTCTGGGTGAGTCCTGTTGACTGCCTCTGGGTGAGTCCTGCTGACTGCCTCTGGGTGAGTCCTGTTGACTGCCTCTGGGTGAGTCCTGTTGACTGCCTCTGGGTGAGTCCTGTTGACTGCCTCTGGGTGAGTCCTGTTGACTGCCTCTGGGTGAGTCCTGTTGACTGCCTCTGGGTGAGTCCTGTTGACTGCCTCTGGGTGAGTCCTGTTGACTGCCTCTGGGTGAGTCCTGCTGACTGCCTCTGGGTGAGTCCTGCTGACTGCCTCTGGGTGAGTCCTGCTGACTGCCTCTGGGTGAGTCCTGTTGACTGCCTCTGGGTGAGTCCTGCTGACTGCCTCTGGGTGAGTCCTGTTGACTGCCTCTGGGTGAGTCCTGTTGACTGCCTCTGGGTGAGTTCTGTTGACTGCCTCTGGGTGAGTTCTGTTGACTGCCTCTGGGTGAGTCCTGTTGACTGCCTCTGGGTGAGTCCTGTTGACTGCCTCTGGGTGAGTCCTGTTGACTGCCTCTGGGTGAGTCCTGTTGACTGCCTCTGGGTGAGTCCTGTTGACTGCCTCTGGGTGAGTCCTGCTGATTGCCTCTGGGTGAGTCCTGCTGACTGCCTCTGGGTGAGTCCTGTTGACTGCCTCTGGGTGAGTCCTGCTGATTGCCTCTGGGTGAGTCCTGTTGACTGCCTCTGGGTGAGTCCTGTTGACTGCCTCTGGATGAGTCCTGCTGATTGCCTCTGGGTGAGTCCTGCTGACTGCTTCTGGGTGAGTCCTGCTGATTGCCTCTGGGTGAGTCCTGCTGATTGCCTCTGGGTGAGTCCTGTTGACTGCCTCTGGGTGAGTCCTGTTGACTGCCTCTGGGTGAGTCCTGTTGACTGCCTCTGGGTGAGTCCTGCTGATTGCCTCTGGGTGAGTCCTGCTGACTGCCTCTGGGTGAGTCCTGTTGACTGCCTCTGGGTGAGTCCTGTTGACTGCCTCTGGGTGAGTCCTGTTGACTGCCTCTGGGTGAGTCCTGTTGACTGCCTCTGGGTGAGTCCTGTTGACTGCCTCTGGGTGAGTCCTGCTGATTGCCTCTGGGTGAGTCCTGCTGACTGCCTCTGGGTGAGTCCTGTTGACTGCCTCTGGGTGAGTCCTGTTGACTGCCTCTGGGTGAGTCCTGCTGATTGCCTCTGGGTGAGTCCTGCTGACTGCCTCTGGGTGAGTCCTGTTGACTGCCTCTGGGTGAGTCCTGTTGACTGCCTCTGGGTGAGTCCTGTTGACTGCCTCTGGGTGAGTCCTGTTGACTGCCTCTGGGTGAGTGCTGTTGACTGTTGACCATCAGATGCATATCTGTTTTCCCAGTCATGTGAAATCCATCGATAAGGGCAATTTCTTTCAATTGACTAATTTTCTTATATTATCTGTAACTCGGTAAAATCATTGAAATTGTTGCATGTTGCATTTATATTTTTGTTCAGTGTAGTTACAGTATGAAATTCACACAACTTTAAGTTTACCAGCTAAATATCTTATAACTATTAATTAAGTTAACTGTCTAAAATGTGTTAAATGCTCTGCATTTGATTTGCTAAATTAGTAATTAGTTAGCTATCTAGCTGAGTAGTTTGCTTTTTCCAAAATCAAGCGTTGCTTGGTAACAGCAGAAAAATCCTTCCTGGATCAAGAGCCTTGCTGTCTAATACAGTATTTGTTGTGTTCAGCAAACCGGGAGTAAATTTGTTGTGTTACAGTGGGGCAAAAAAAGTATTTAGTCAGCCACCAATTGTGCAAGTTCTCCCACTTAAAAAGATGAGAGAGGCCTGTAATTTTCATCATAGGTACACTTCAACTATGACAGATAAAATGAGAAGAAAAAAATCTGAAAATCACATTGTAGGATTTTTTATGAATTTAATTGCAAATTCTGGTGGAAAATAAGTATCTTCCAATTTTCCTAAGTCTCTCTTTGTGGCACCTGACCACATGACTGAACAGTAGTACAGGTGCGACAAAACTAGGGCCTGTAGGTCCTGCCTTGTTGACAGTGTTGTCAAGAAAGCAGAGAAGTGCTTTATTAACCCCATCTTAGCTGTTGATACTGTTGTATCAATATGTTTTGACCATGACAGTTTACAATCCAGGGTTATTCCAAGCAGTTTAGTCACCTCAACATGCTCAAATTCCACGTTATTCATTACAAGATTTAGTTGCGGTTTAGGGTTTAGTGAATGATTTGTCCCAAATACAATGCTTTTAGTTTTTGAAATATTTAGGAACAACTTATTCCTTGCCACCCATTCTGAAATCAACTGCAGCTCTTTGTTAAGTGTGTTGCAGTCATTTCCAGTACTGTAGTAGCTGACGTGTATAGTGTTGAGTCATCCGCATACATTTTTAAAATTTTTATTTCACCTTTATTTACCCAGATAGGCTAGTTGAGAACAAGTTCTCATTTGCAACTGCGACCTGGCCAAGATAAAGCATAGCAATTCGACACAACACAGAGTTACACATGGAATAAACAAAACATACAGTCAATAATACAGTAGAACAAAAGAAAACAAAAAGTCTATATACAGTGAGTGCAAATTAGGTAAGTTAAGGAAATAAATAGGCCATGGTGGCGAAGTAATTACAATATAGCAATTAAACATTGGAATGATAGATCGGCAGAAGATGAATGTGCAGGTAGAGATACTGGGGATACTGAGATACATAGACACAATGGCTTTATTCAAAGCCTGTGGCATGTCGTTAGTAAAGATTGAAAAAAGTAAGGGGCCTAAACAGCTGCCCTGGGGAATTCCTGATTCTACATGGATTATGAATTATGTTGGAGAGGCTTCCATTAAAGAACACCCTCTGTGTTCTGTTAGACAGGTAACTCTTTATCCACAATATAGCAAAGGGATGTAAAACCATAACACATATGTTTGTCCAGCAGCAGACTATGATCAATAATGTCAAAAGCCTCACTGAAGTCTAACAAAACAGCCCACACAATCTTTTTATCATCAATTTCTCTCAGCCAATCATCAGTCATATGTGTAAGTGCTGTCCTTGTTGAATGTTCTTCCCTATAAGCATGCTGACAGTTGTCAATTTGTTTACAGTAAAATAGCATTGTATCTGGTCAACAAAAAAAATCCTAAAGTTTTCTCAGGGTTGGTAACAGGCTGATTGGTCAGCTATTTGAGTCAGCAAAGGGGGCTTTACTGTTCTTGGGTAGCGGAATTACTTTTGCTTCTGTCCAGGCCTGAGGGCACACACTTTCTAGTAGTCTTAGATTGAAGATATGGCAAATAGGAGTGGCTATTATTCTCATACATTGTCTATCCAAGTTGTCAGACCCCGGTGGCTTGTCATTGTTGATGGATAACAGGAATTATTTTACTTCTTCCACACTCAAAATTACAATGCTTGTCTTTCATAATTTGATCAGTTATACTTGAATGTGTAGTGTCAGCGTTTTAAGTCTAATATTATGGGTAATTGAGTCGCCAATGACTAGTGTTTTCAATTTGTCAGATGGTGGGATGCTTCAGCAGCTCAGACGCCGTAACGGGTGGAGGAGAGACCTGAGAAGGCTCGGAGGACGGGTGGAGGAGAGACCTGAGAAGGCTCGGTCTCTGACTCCGACTCGTTGCTTATTGGGGAATACCGGTTGAAAGTTTCTCCCGGCTGAATGAGAGACACCGGTTGAGCATGCCGACAGTATTTCTTTCCGTAAGCCGTGAGAAGATTGTCCGGCTGCTGGGACTGTGCAGAGGGATTAACACTACTACCTGTATTTACTGGTGGCACAGATGCTGTTTCATCCCTTCCTACACTTAAAATGCTCTTGACTAAGGATTGCGTCTGAAGCCGGGCTTGAAACTCGGCTATCCTCACCATAAGGTACAGCGGCTGCAAAGAGAAGGCATAATCATACTTAGCTTTTGCAGTTGGAAGAGTCCTGCAGATTCCTGCAAGATAAAGCATTCCGGGTGAAAAAGTGTCATTAAAAAAGGACAAAACTAAGACGTTAGTAAACTTTTTAAATACAGAGTTTGATTAAAAGTAAAAAAGCAAGAGCGTTTGGCAGGTAGCCAAGTAGCAACAAACAACTTGGAAGTGTAGCCATCACTATTTCATGGGATCTTATTTCAAGCCATCAATTACCTTAATTCTGTATTCATATCTACATGGTGCCTGTACACATACTATACATAATTGTATGTTTTATTATGTAGACTGTGTAAACTGTACACTGTACCAATCTCAGAGGGTAGCACAAGATCTCTCTGTAGAGTCATAGCATTAGAATGTATTAGCCATACTCTCAGGCCTCTGTGTGTGTGTGTGTGTGTGTGTGTGTGTGTGTGTGTGTGTGTGTGTGTGTGTGTGTGTGTGTGTGTGTGTGTGTGTGTGTGTGTGTGTGTGTGTGTGTGTGTGTGTGTGTGTGTGTGTGTGTGTGTGTGTGTGTGTGTGTGTGTGTGTGTGTGTTGAAGTTAGAAAGGAAATAAACCTTAGTTACAGTATGTTGAGCTTGTAGTTTTCACAGTTTGTCCTCAGGGCTTTGGTATTCAAATGGACATTTGACAAAGGTACACTTCAGGAGAACGTTCACTGCCTGATGTCGCCAACGTATGATGTCATCAACATGAGAACAGGATAAGATGTATTTAAAACCTAGCTTAGGATATAATTCACCTGCCCCTCTTTTGGTTCACTATATATTAGTCTACTACTCCCAGGACTCCTAAAAAAAACTAAGGGCCTGTAGTAAAGGGAGTGGTGAGTGTTGTTTTTCTGACCAAACAGAAATACACAAATGTCCATAATAAAAAGTCCTCACTCCTACCCTCACCCCAGCCCTCACCCCTACCCCTAATCCTACCCTCACCTCCTCCTTCAACCCTCAATGCCAGTTTACTTGTAAGGTTTCCTCCTCCAGTATCTACTCTGCAGCCAGCAAGCACGTGGAAGAGAATGCAGACTGTTTCCTTCAAGCCATGACATCTGACTGTAACTTTACTTGAAAGTTCCTCTTAAAATGTGCATGCAAGTATTTCTAAAAATTACCGGAGACCGTCTCATTTAAAGATTTTAAAATGTTCCTAATCAGTTCAGTACAAATTCTTCTTCCCTGTGGGTTGAAACTACGCCTGTATTCTCTTCTTCGCTGTGGGTTTAAACTATGCCTGTATTCTCTTCTTCTTCGCTGTGGGTTTAAACTAAGCCTGTATTCTCTTCTTCCCTGTGGGTTTAAACTAAGCCTGTATTCTCTTCTTCTTCGCTGTGGGTTTAAACTAAGCCTGTATTCTCTTCTTCTTCGCTCTGGGTTTAAACTAAGCCTGTATTCTCTTCTTCTTCGCTGTGGGTTTAAACTAAGCCTGTATTCTCTTCTTCTTTGCTGTGGGTTTAAACTAAGGCTGTATTCTCTTCTTCTTCGCTGTGGGTTTAAACTAAGCCTGTATTCTCTTCTTCTTCGCTGTGGGTTTAAACTAAGCCTGTATTCTCTTCTTCTTCCCTGTGGGTTTAAACTAAGCCTGTATTCTCTTCTTCTTCACTGTGGGTTTAAACTAAGCCTGTATTCTCTTCTTCTTCGCTGCGGGTTTAAACTAAGCCTGTATTCTCTTCTTCTTCGCTGTGGGTTTAAACTAAGCCTGTATTCTCTTCTTCTTCCCTGTGGGTTTAAACTAAGCCTGTATTCTCTTCTTCCCTGTGGGTACTAAGCATTTGTTATCTTCTTCTTCCTCTGTTCTGTGTTCTACTCTGTCTTTCCTTGACTCTTCTGTTTCTAATTCTCCATCCTCAGATGGCCTGGTGCCATGTAGAGTAGAGGTCGACCGATTAATCGGAATGGCCGATTAATTAGGGCCGATTTCAAGTTTTCATAACAATCGTAAATCTGTATTTTTAGATACCGATTTGGCCTATTTTTTTTATTTTAAAAGAAAACAATTTTTTACACCTTTATTTCATCTTTATTTAGCTAGGCAAGTCAGTTAAGAACACATTCTTATTTTCAATGACAGCCTTGGAACTGTGGGTTAACTGCCTTGTTCAGGGGCAGAACGACAGATTATTACCGTGTCAGGGGATTCAATCTTGCAATCTTGCAGTTAACTAGTCCAACGCTCTAACCACCTGTCTCTCATTGCACACCACGAGGAGCCTGCCTGTTATGTGAATGCAGTAGGCCAAGGTAAGTTGCTAGCTAGCAGTAAACTTATCTCATAAAAAACAATCAATCACTCAATCAATCATAATCACTAGTTAACTACACATGGTTGATGATATTACTAGTTTATCTAGCATGTCCTGCGTTGCATATAATCGATGCGGTGCGTATTCGCGAAAAAGGACTGTCCTTGCTCCAATGTGTACCTAACCATAAACATCAATGCCTTTCTTTAAATCCATAAACAGAAGTATATATTTTTAAACCTGCATATTTAGCTAAAAGAAATCGAGGTTAGCAGACAATATTAACCAGGTAAAATTGTGTCACTTCTCTTGTGTTCATTGCACGCAGAATCAGGGTATATGCAACAGTTTGGGCTGCCTAATTTGCCAGAATGTTACGTAATTATGACATAACATTGAAGGTTGTAGCAGGAATATTTAGACTTATGGATGCCACCCGTTAGATTTAATACGGAACTGTTCCGTATTTCACTGAAAGAATAAACTTTTTTTTTCACTGATAGTTTCCGGATTCGACCATATTAATGACCTAAGGCTCGTATTTCCGTGTGTTATTATGTTGTAATGAAGTCCATGATTTGATAGAGCAGTCTGGTAGGCACCAGCAGGCTCGTAAGCATTCATTCAAACAGCACTTTCGTGCTTCAAGCCTATCAACTCCCGAGATTAGGCTGGTGTAACCGATGTGAAATGGCTAGCTAGTTAGCGGGGTGCACGCTAATAGCGTTTCAAATGTCACTCGCTCTGAGACTTGGAGTATTTGTTCCCCTTGCTCTGCATGGGTAACGCTGCTTCGAGGGTGGCTGTTGTCGATGTGTTCCTGGTTCGATCCCAGGTAGTGGCGAGGAGAAGGACGGAAGCTATACTGTTACACTGGCAATACTAAAGTGCCTTTAAGAACATCCCATAGTCAAAGGTATATGAAATACAAATGGTATAGAGAGAAATAGTCCTATAATTCCGATAATAACTACAACCTAAAAGTTCTTACTTGGGAATATTGAAGACTCGTGTTAAAAGGAACCACCAGCTTTCATATGTTCTCATGTTCTGAGCAAGGAACTCAAACGTTAGCTTTCTTACATGGCACATATTGCACTTTTACTTTCTTCTCCAACACTTTGTTTTTGCATTACTTAAACCAAATTGTACATGTTTCATTATTTACTTGAGGCGAAATAGATTTTATTGATGTATTATATTAAGTTAAAATAAGTGTTCATTCAGTATTGTTGTAATTGTCATTATTACTAATAAATAAATACAAATCGTCCGATTAACCGGAATCGGCTTTTTTTGGTCCTCCAATAATCAGTATCGGCGTTGAAAAATCATAACCGGTCGACCTCTAATGTAGAGAACCACCACAGGCAATCTGATAGGCATTATGCTGGCTTCTCCTGGCTCCAACTCTCTTGTTACTGCTTCACCTGGCTTCAACTCTCTAATTCAAATCAAATCAAACCAAAACAAATTTCATTGGTCACATACACATGGTTAGCAGATGTTAATGCGAGTGTAGCGAAATGCTTGTGATTCTATTTCTGACCGTGCAGTAATATCTAACAAGTAATCTAAAATTTCACAACAACTACCTTATACACACAAGTGTAAATGAATGAATAAGAATATGTACATATAAATATATGGATGAGTGATGGCCGAACGGCATAGGCAAGATGCAGTAGATGGTATAGAGTACAGTATATACATATGAGTTGAGTAATGTCGGGTATGTAAACATTATATAAAGTGGCATTGTTTAAGTGACTAGTGATACATTTATTACATCCAAATGTTAGTTATAAAAGTGGCTAGAGACTTGAGTCAGTATGTTGGCAGCAGCCACTCAATGTTAGTGATGGCTGTTTAACAGTCTGATGGCCTTGAGATAGAAGATGTTTTTCCTTCTCTCGGTGCCAGCTTTGATGCACCTGTACTGACCTCACCTTCTGGACGATAGCGGGGTGAATTCCTGCTTCCACTGGCTTCAAATCTATAATTCCTGCTTCACCTGGCTTCAACTCTCTTGTTCCTGCTTCACCTGGCTTCAACTCTCTTGTTCCTGCTTCACCTGGCTTCAACTCTCTTGTTCCTGCTTCACCTGCCTTCAACTCTCTTGTTCCTGCTTCCCCTTGATTCAACTCTCTAATTCCTGCTTCCCCTTGATTCAACTCTCTTGTTCCTGCTTCACCTGGCTTCAACTCTCTTGTTCCTGCTTCACCTGGCTTCAACTCTCCTAATATTTTATATTGGGGTGGAAAGACAAAGGAGAGAAATGTTACCACAACTGCTCTGCCTCAATGCAACGTTATGTGACTTGCCTCTAATGGGGTTTGGAATATAGGTTTTCTGTTTTAAACATGACGTGGAACAGTATAACCAGAACATTCATCAATAATATGCTGTTCTGAGGGTAAAACTATTTTACGACAGATGTGTATAGAAACAAGCAACAGAAACCCCAGCAGATTGGATCTTTAATGCTATGTGATTGTGCCCTGTCCTTTGATTATCTCATTGAAATAAAAACCCTTTGAAATTAATGATTTTGAGGAAACCCTCAAGAATCAGGTAGTGATTACGTAATGCTCGTAATTCTCATTTTACGGTTGGCAGTTGGTTTGGACTGAATCAGGGGGTCCTTTTTAACCCCCCTCAAAAAATAAATCGGTGAGGATTTTAGCTAATCCTTTTAGCCCTGTGTGTGAGTGGGTGTTTTTACCCGTTCCGGTAGAAAGATGGAAGTGTACTAAGGCGTCATGTTGTTGTTGGAGACACCCCTGCCTCACGGATCCCAGGTCTGCCGCTGACGAGTTAATTGTGAAATTGATACCCGCCGCCTGGCTGTCAGGGAGATCGTTTTCCCATCAGCCCTGACGTGTGATTTGTCCCCCAGACTGTATGTGATGCAGCCTGGCTCCTGTTCAAGACTCTCTCTCTCTCTCTCTCTCTCTCTCTCTCTCTCTCTCTCTCTCTCTCTCTCTCTCTCTCTCTCTCTCTCTCTCTCTCTCTCTCTCTCTCTCTCTCTCTCTCTCTCTCTCTCTCTCTCTCTCTCTCTCTCTCTCTCTCTCTCAGGGGTTTGATTAAATGCGGAACACACACTTCGGTTAAATGCATTTCAGTTGTGCAACAGACTAGATATCCCCTTTCCTATTCTCTCTCGCCCGCTCGGTTTCTCATTCTCGGCTAATCCATTTCGCGGCACTGTCTGAGAGATGCACTTTTCAATATGGCTGCTGTCCCATGACTCATTCCCACTTTGAGAGGCAGAGAATGAGTGTATGAGAGAGAGAGGGAGTGACAAGGACGGGGGGGGGGGATAGATTTTTTTTCACACAGTGTTAATGCTGACAGTCGATTCCAAAGGTCTCTGCATGACGTCTCTGCACATTGAGGGGTAGACTCGGGATTGGCCAGATTTCCGGCTGCCCCCATCTTCGAATGACACACCCAAGCCCCCTGTCACAACCCCTGCAGTTGCCATGACAGCAGCTCACCAGCCCAGGAAATCGCTTCCCCAAACTTCCATTAGGAAACAAATGACAGTGAGAGAGAAACGTAAGGGTGACATCACCTCTCTATTTGAGGTCGTTTCTGCCGCCTGATGTAACCCTAGCCCCTCTGTAAGCTGTCGCTGTTGTTGCCTCCTATAAACATTAGCAGTCACATAAAACTCACCACTTGCTGCTCTCGGCTGGGAAAAGTTGCTGACGCTGTTGCATCTCGCTGTTGCATCTCTCTCTCTCTCTCTCTCTCTCTCTCTCTCTCTCTCTCTCTCTCTCTCTCTCTCTCTCTCTCTCTCTCTCTCTCTCTCTCTCTCTCTCTCTCTCTCTCTCTCTCTCTCTCTCTCTCTCTCTCTCTCTCTCTCTCTCTCTCTCTCTCTCTCTCTCTCTCTCTCTCTCTCTCTCTCTCTCTCTCTCTCTCTCTCTCTCTCTCTCTCTCTCTCTATATATATATATATATATATATATGACTCTCTTTGTCTCTCTCTCACTCTCTCTCCTTCTATTACTCTCTCTCTCTTGCTGTCTCTCTCCCAATCACTCTCGTGGTAGCTCTCACAACTCATGGCCAAGCCACAGAGAAATTTAATTGAACTGATTTAAGACGCATAAATGCCAATGGAATACGATGCAGTTAAGCATAAATCAAGTGTCTGATCTGGGGCTAGTGGGGGCTGGCAGACTGGCGGACTGGGAGCTGGCGTGGGCCCAGTCAGTTCCTATGATAAAGGGGGGTGTAGAATAGCTCTATTGATTAAGGAGGCATCACGTTAGGATGATAAATATGGCAGTGGGCACACCAGGCCGCGAGGCCTGCGCTCAATGTAATATGTAGCACAGAGGAGAGGAGGTTTGCGAAGTATAGGCCTATACAACTGTATCACCTTTCTCATTGAATTTAGGAAATTCATGGATTACTTTTCACTTGAAACAAGTACCGTGTCAGTTACTTAATGCACCGTAATCTGAGAATTTGAGTATGAGTATGAGTATGCCAGCAGTTGAACATTACAGCCCTTTATGGACAGACCTCTCTCTGCCCTCCAGCTGTGGTCCATTAAAATGAAACATCTGTGTAGTGTACTGCTATCCCCGATGCAGTGAGTGTTAGAGCTGACCATTACAACCTGACCTGTCCCTATTCTGTACCTCCTTGCTGGGAGGGAGAGAGGGAGAGAAGGAGTGAGAGAGAGGGGGAGGGAGATATGGTAGAGGGATGACAGTGAGAGAGAGAGAGAGAGAGAGAGAGAGAGAGAGAGAGAGAGAGAGAGAGAGAGAGAGAGAGAGAGAGAGAGAGAGAGAGAGAGAGAGAGAGAGAGAGAGAGAGAGAGAGAGAGAGAGGGGGGAGAGGGAGAGAGAGGGAGAGAGAGACAGAGGGAGAGAGAGAGAGAGAGAAGAAGCAGGGATGACATGAGGGAAACGGGCAAAGAGAGCATGAGAAAATGAAGAAACAAAATCGAAAATAAAGACTGAAATCTTGCATGGAGAGAGGTAGTCAGAGAGGACGAAAGATGATAGCTTGAGACATGAAGAAGATGAAAGATGATAGCCAGAGACATGAAGAAGAAGATGAAAGATGATAGCCAGAGACATAAAGAAGAAGATGAAAGATGATAGCCAGAGACATAAAGAAGAAGATGAAAGATGATAGCCAGAGACATGAAGAAGAAGAAGAAAGATGATAGCCAGAGACATGAAGAAGAAGAAGAAAGATGATAGCCAGAGACATGAAGAAGAAGAAGAAAGATGATAGCCAGAGACATAAAGAAGAAGAAAGATGATAGCCAGAGACATGAAGAAGAAGATGCAAGATGATAGCCAGAGACATAAAGAAGAAGAAAGATGATAGCCAGAGACATAAAGAAGAAGAAGAAAGATGATAGCCAGAGACATGAAGAAGATGAAAGATGATAGCCAGAGACATAAAGAAGAAGATGAAAGATGATAGCCAGAGACATAAAGAAGAAGATTAAAGATGATAGCCAGAGACATGAAGAAGAAGATGAAAGATGATAGCCAGAGACATAAAGAAGAAGAAGAAAGATGATAGCCAGAGACATAAAGAAGAAGAAAGATGATAGCCAGAGACATGAAGAAGATGAAAGATGATAGCCAGAGACATGAAGAAGAAGATGCAAGATGATAGCCAGAGACATAAAGAAGAAGAAAGATGATAGCCAGAGACATAAAGAAGAAGAAGAAAGATGATAGCCAGAGACATGAAGAAGATGAAAGATGATAGCCAGAGACATAAAGAAGAAGATGAAAGATGATAGCCAGAGACATAAAGAAGAAGATGAAAGATGATAGCCAGAGACATAAAGAAGAAGAAGAAAGATGATAGCCAGAGACATAAAGAAGAAGATGAAAGATGATAGCCAGAGACATAAAGAAGAAGATGAAAGATGATAGCCAGAGACATAAAGAAGATGAAAGATGATAGCCAGAGACATAAAGAAGAAGATGAAAGATGATAGCCAGAGACATGAAGAAGAAGAAAGATGATAGCCAGAGACATAAAGAAGAAGATGAAAGATGATAGCCAGAGACATGAAGAAGAAGAAAGATGATAGCCAGAGACATGAAGAAGAAGAAAGATGATAGCCAGAGACATAAAGAAGATGAAAGATGATAGCCAGAGACATAAAGAAGAAGAAAGATGATAGCCAGAGACATAAAGAAGAAGAAAGATGATAGCCAGAGACATAAAGAAGAAGATGAAAGATGATAGCCAGAGACATAAAGAAGATGAAAGATGATAGCCAGAGACATAAAGAAGAAGAAAGATGATAGCCAGAGACATAAAGAAGAAGAAAGATGATAGCCAGAGACATAAAGAAGAAGAAGAAAGATGATAGCCAGAGACATGAAGAAGATGAAAGATGATAGCCAGAGACATAAAGAAGAAGATGAAAGATGATAGCCAGAGACATAAAGAAGAAGATGAAAGATGATAGCCAGAGACATGAAGAAGAAGATGAAAGATGATAGCCATAGACATAAAGAAGAAGATGAAAGATGATAGCCAGAGACATAAAGAAGAAGATGAAAGATGATAGCCAGAGACATGAAGAAGAAGAAGAAAGATGATAGCCAGAGACATAAAGAAGAAGAAAGATGATAGCCAGAGACATGAAGAAGATGAAAGATGATAGCCAGAGACATGAAGAAGAAGATGCAAGATGATAGCCAGAGACATAAAGAAGAAGAAAGATGATAGCCAGAGACATAAAGAAGAAGAAGAAAGATGATAGCCAGAGACATAAAGAAGAAGATGAAAGATGATAGCCAGAGACATAAAGAAGAAGAAGAAAGATGATAGCCAGAGACATAAAGAATAAGAAAGATGATAGCCAGAGACATGAAGAAGAAGAAGAAAGATGATAGCCAGAGACATGAAGAAGAAGATGCAAGATGATAGCCAGAGACATAAAGAAGAAGAAAGATGATAGCCAGAGACATAAAGAAGAAGAAGAAAGATGATAGCCAGAGACATGAAGAAGATGAAAGATGATAGCCAGAGACATAAAGAAGAAGATGAAAGATGATAGCCAGAGACATAAAGAAGAAGATTAAAGATGATAGCCAGAGACATGAAGAAGAAGATGAAAGATGATAGCCAGAGACATAAAGAAGAAGAAGAAAGATGATAGCCAGAGACATAAAGAAGAAGAAAGATGATAGCCAGAGACATGAAGAAGATGAAAGATGATAGCCAGAGACATGAAGAAGAAGATGCAAGATGATAGCCAGAGACATAAAGAAGAAGAAAGATGATAGCCAGAGACATAAAGAAGAAGAAGAAAGATGATAGCCAGAGACATGAAGAAGATGAAAGATGATAGCCAGAGACATAAAGAAGAAGATGAAAGATGATAGCCAGAGACATAAAGAAGAAGATGAAAGATGATAGCCAGAGACATAAAGAAGAAGAAGAAAGATGATAGCCAGAGACATAAAGAAGAAGATGAAAGATGATAGCCAGAGACATAAAGAAGAAGATGAAAGATGATAGCCAGAGACATAAAGAAGATGAAAGATGATAGCCAGAGACATAAAGAAGAAGATGAAAGATGATAGCCAGAGACATGAAGAAGAAGAAAGATGATAGCCAGAGACATAAAGAAGAAGATGAAAGATGATAGCCAGAGACATGAAGAAGAAGAAAGATGATAGCCAGAGACATGAAGAAGAAGAAAGATGATAGCCAGAGACATAAAGAAGATGAAAGATGATAGCCAGAGACATAAAGAAGAAGAAAGATGATAGCCAGAGACATAAAGAAGAAGAAAGATGATAGCCAGAGACATAAAGAAGAAGATGAAAGATGATAGCCAGAGACATAAAGAAGATGAAAGATGATAGCCAGAGACATAAAGAAGAAGAAAGATGATAGCCAGAGACATAAAGAAGAAGAAAGATGATAGCCAGAGACATAAAGAAGAAGAAGAAAGATGATAGCCAGAGACATGAAGAAGATGAAAGATGATAGCCAGAGACATAAAGAAGAAGATGAAAGATGATAGCCAGAGACATAAAGAAGAAGATGAAAGATGATAGCCAGAGACATGAAGAAGAAGATGAAAGATGATAGCCATAGACATAAAGAAGAAGATGAAAGATGATAGCCAGAGACATAAAGAAGAAGATGAAAGATGATAGCCAGAGACATGAAGAAGAAGAAAGATGATAGCCAGAGACATGAAGAAGAAGATGAAAGATGATAGCCAGAGACATGAAGATGAAAGATGATAGCCAGAGACATAAAGAAGAAGAAAGATGATAGCCAGAGACATGAAGAAGAAGATGAAAGATGATAGCCAGAGACATGAAGAAGAAGATGAAAGATGATAGCCAGAGACATAAAGAAGATGAAAGATGATAGCCAGAGACATAAAGAAGAAGAAAGATGATAGCCAGAGACATAAAGAAGAAGAAAGATGATAGCCAGAGACATAAAGAAGAAGATGAAAGATGATAGCCAGAGACATAAAGAAGAAGAAAGATGATAGCCAGAGACATAAAGAAGAAGAAAGATGATAGCCAGAGACATGAAGAAGGAATAAGAAAGATGATAGCCAGAGACATAAAGAAGAAGAAAGATGATAGCCAGAGACATGAAGAAGAAGATGAAAGATGATAGCCAGAGACATAAAGAAGAAGATGAAAGATGATAGCCAGAGACATAAAGAAGAAGATGAAAGATGATAGCCAGAGACATAAAGAAGAAGATGAAAGATGATAGCCAGAGACATAAAGAAGAAGAAGAAAGATGATAGCCAGAGACATAAAGAAGAAGATGAAAGATGATAGCCAGAGACATAAAGAAGAAGAAGAAAGATGATAGCCAGAGACATAAAGAAGAAGAAGAAAGATGATAGCCAGAGACATAAAGAAGAAGATGAAAGATGATAGCCAGAGACATAAAGAAGATGATGAAAGATGATAGCCAGAGACATAAAGAAGATGAAAGATGATAGCCAGAGACATGAAGAAGATGAAAGATGATAGCCAGAGACATAAAGAAGAAGAAGAAAGATGATAGCCAGAGACATAAAGAAGAAGATGAAAGATGATAGCCAGAGACATGAAGAAGAAGATGCAAGATGATAGCCAGAGACATAAAGAAGAAGAAAGATGATAGCCAGAGACATAAAGAAGAAGATGAAAGATGATAGCCAGAGACATAAAGAAGAAGAAGAAAGATGATAGCCAGAGACATGAAGAAGAAGATGAAAGATGATAGCCAGAGACATAAAGAAGAAGAAGAAAGATGATAGCCAGAGACATGAAGAAGAAGATGAAAGATGATAGCCAGAGACATAAAGAAGAAGAAGAAAGATGATAGCCAGAGACATGAAGAAGAAGATGAAAGATGATAGCCAGAGACATAAAGAAGAAGAAGAAAGATGATAGCCAGAGACATAAAGAAGAAGATGAAAGATGATAGCCAGAGACATAAAGAAGAAGATGAAAGATGATAGCCAGAGACATAAAGAAGAAGATGAAAGATGATAGCCAGAGACATGAAGAAGAAGAAGAAAGATGATAGCCAGAGACATGAAGAAGAAGATGAAAGATAATAGCCAGAGACATAAAGAAGAAGAAAGATGATAGCCAGAGACATAAAGAAGAAGAAAGATGATAGCCAGAGACACGAAGAAGAAGATGAAAGATGATAGCCAGAGACATAAAGAAGAAGAAAGATGATAGCCAGAGACATGAAGAAGAAGATGAAAGATGATAGCCAGAGACATGAAGATGAAAGATGATAGCCAGAGACATAAAGAAGAAGAAAGATGATAGCCAGAGACATGAAGAAGAAGATGAAAGATGATAGCCAGAGACATGAAGAAGAAGATGAAAGATGATAGCCAGAGACATAAAGAAGAAGATGAAAGATGATAGCCAGAGACATGAAGAAGAAGATGAAAGATGATAGCCAGAGACATAAAGAAGAAGAAGTGATAAATAAGGAAAGAGACTCACTCAAAACACACTTTAACTGTGGTGACAGTAGCAGGAGAGAGGTGGTCAGTCACCTTATAGCTGTTTAATGGTGGTGACAGTAGCAAGAGAGAGGTGGTCAGTCACCTTATAGCTGTTTAATGGTGGTGACAGTAGCAGGAGAGAGGTAGTCAGTCACCTTATAGCTTTTTAATGGTGGTGACAGTAGCAGGAGAGAGGTAGTCAGTCACCTTATAGCTTTTTAATGGTGGTGACAGTAGCAGGAGAGAGGTAGTCAGTCACCTTATAGCTGTTTAACGGTGGTGACAGTAGCAGGAGAGCTCTAGATTCAATTTGTTGCAAGTCCATTAGGTTAAAAACGATTTAGAGAGTAGTTCACAAAATGCTGAACAGACCGTACTACAGTACATTAGAGGAAGTGAGAGTTGACCAAGGCAATGATGAATGGTGGTCCTGGAAAAGGAAAATCAGAAGGCAATTCACAGAGGATGCTCTGTTAGGTGAATCGACTGTAATAACTAGTGTAAATCTAATATTCTCCCCAGGCCTCTAACTTGGCTATGTTTGACTGGTGAAGTTATAATACAAGATTTAGGTTGATTTTGTAGGGTGTTTGGGTGTGTGTTTGGGGGTGGGGTGGGCGATTGTGTGCGCGTGTGTGCCTGGTAAACTGTATGTCTCCCTGCGTGTGTGTGTGTGTGCGTGTGTGTGTGTGTGCGTGTGCGTGTGTGTGTGAATAGATGTTGTTTTATACACTTGTCTATTCCTCTGTGTAACTCCTGCTCGCCACACTCTTGCATAAGACACCAACAGGGCTATGTACAGAACACTATTAAAATGCTCTCACCGGATTATAGAATATTCATTTTCCTGCCTTCTCTTTTTGAATTTGAAAAGCATCTCTCTGCAACGCGGCGGTGGTGAATCATCTATCGTCTATTCAAAGACTTCCTGCGGTGCCAACCGAGACGGGTAGCTTAAAATCTCCTCAGGCTGAAGGCAACATGGCCAGATGTACTGTGTGCCTCCAACCTGCTTTAATACAAGTACGGAGAGGATTTTACTTTGCGTAGGAGTTGAAAAAATGAAGTACAGGTAATTTGATGCTGACAGTAACTTTATGCTCTATGTCTTTAAGTTGAAGAGGTTTTTTGTACAGTTTGAAAAGTGATGGAGAATAGTGATTAAGAATGACGGGACAGTCTTTTTTAGGCTATAGGTCTATTGAACGATTTGAGTGGCAGTTAGAGGAGTTTTTCTCAATCGCTTAAACACCATTTCTGAACCCTTGCTCCATTTCCTGGCAACATTAAACACAAAACCTCATCTTCAAGCACTATTTACATGACCTCTGACTCCTCTCGCAACATGAAACACAAAACCTCAACTTCAAGCACTATTTACATCACCTCTGACTCCTCTCGCAACATTAAACATAAAACCTCATCTTCAAGCACGATTTACATGACCTCTGACTCCTCTCGCAAAATGAAACATTCTTCCTCAAAACTGTTTTGCCTGTGTTCAAAATCAAACACTGCTCTCAAATCATAAACAAAGTGGTCAAAATGATATACACTCTCAAGCAGTCAGTAAACAATACACCGAAAAATAGAAAACACATTGTTCAAAACATACAATTCTCAGGGAGAAGTACATTTTTTTTTTTTTTTTAAATCTATTTTTTCCGTCATTGTCTTTTGATGAACGAAAACATGTTCTATCATAGTAGCTCAAAATTTATCAGAAATTACTACTCTGCTTTGCTCTTCGCAATTTTGTTTTTTGTTCTTCCTCCTCCTTCTACCCCTATTTTTACAGTACTGTAACCTGCATCTCACAAACATGTCCCTTTGTCTCTGTGATACTGTAATTCTTGTTCTTTGTTGATATGAACCTGCAACCAGTCAAAATCTATTGAGCAGTCAGTTCTGTTAATAAATGGAAAGCACAATGTTCAGGGCCATACAATTCATCTATTTTACAGTATACAGCCTACAATGCACTGTACTACAGTATCCATTCTCAGACTTTCTCCTTCCCACCTTCAACAACCTGTTTGCTCTCTGAACTGGCTTATATTGGTTGTGTCGCATCATTTGAAACAGGTTAAATCCATTTTGAGTGGTTGTGTTCAATCAATGATTGAAGTCTTCTCTATTTGTATTTGATTGTTGCCACTTGTGTTTACCAGTATGGAAGACATGTGCATTAGAGTGCAGAATGTGTTTTGAGAATGAGAATGTGTTTAGAGTTTTGCTGAAAAGTCTAAGTGAGATCTGCAAATTGTGTTTTACCATGTGAAATGGTTTAAGGTATTGACAACAGACTGCATAATTAGCTAAATGAGTCCAGGCAACTGAGAACTTTGTTCAGTCAATGGGTTTTAGGGTTTTAGCATTTGAGAAAAACTGTAAATTGTGTGTGACTAAAAAGGAAGAGCCAATAGAAAACCATTCCAATGGAAGAAGTGTGAAAATTTGAGGGCAACTTAACTGACATCACAGGCAAGCCTAAAGTTTGAAGCATCCCAGTCAAGTCGGCCATTTTGCTTGAATATCACAACAAGATGAATCTGATTCAAGTGTTCTTTGTTTTGGGTGAGTAAGAGAGAGACAGAGAGAGAAAGGGTGAGTAAGAGAGAGAGAGAGACAGAGTGAGTAAGAGAGAGACATAGAGAGAAAGGGTGAGTAAGAGAGAGAGACAGAGAGAGAAAGGTGAGTAAGAGAGAGAGACAGAGAGAGAAAGGGTGAGTAAGAGAGAGAGACAGAGAGAGAAAGGGTGAGTAAGAGAGAGACAAAGAGAGAAAGGGTGAGTAAGAGAGACAAAGAGAGAGAGGGTGAGTAAGAGAGACAGAGAGAGAAAGGGTGAGTAAGAGAGAGACAAAGAGAGAAAGGGTGAGTAAGAGAGAGACAGAGAGAGAAAGGGTGAGTAAGAGAGAGACAAAGAGAGAAAGGGTGAGTAAGAGAGAGACAAAGAGAGAAAGGGTGAGTAAGAGAGAGACAGAGAGACAAAGAGAGAAAGGGTGAGTAAGAGAGAGAGACAGAGAGAGAGACAGAGAGAGAAAGGGTGAGTAAGAGAGAGAGAGAGAGAAAGGGTGAGTAAGAGAGACAGAGAGACAAAGAGAGAAAGGGTGAGTAAGAAGAGAGACAGGAGAGAGACAGAGAGAGAAAGGGTGAGTAAGAGAGAGACAGAGAGAGAAAGGGTGAATAAGAGAGACAGAGAGAGAAAGGGTGAGTAAGAGAGAGAGACAGAGAGAGAAAGGGTGAGTAAGAGAGAGACAGAGAGAGAAAGGGTGAGTAAGAGAGAGAGAGAAAGGGTGAGTAAGAGAGACAGAGAGAGAAAGGGTGAGTAAGAGAGAGAGACAGAGAGAGAAAGGGTGAGTAAGAGAGAGACAGAGAGAGAAAGGGTGAGTAAGAGAGAGACAGAGAGAGAAAGGGTGAGTAAGAAAGACAGAGAGAGAAAGGGTGAGTAAGAAAGACAGAGAGGGAAAGGGTGAGGAAGAGAGAGACAGAGAGAGAAGGGTGAGTAAGAGAGAGACAGAGAGAGAAGGGTGAGTAAGAGAGAGACAGAGAGAGAAAGGGTGAGTAAGAGAGAGAAGGGTGAGTAAGAGAGAGACAGAGAGAGAAGGGTGAGTAAGAGAGAGACAGAGAGAGAACGGGTGAGTAAGAGAGAGAAAGGGTGAGTAAGAGAGAGACATGGAGAGAAAGGGTGAGGAAGAGAGAGACATAGAGAGACAGGGTGAGTAAGAGAGAGACAGAGAGAGAAAGGGTGAGTAAGAGAGAGACAGAGAGAGAAGAGTGAGTAAGAGAGAGCGAGTGAAAGGTAAAGAGAGAGAGACAAAGAGTAAGAGATATATATTGGTGTCAGAGGAAATGTCAGAGGAAAATGTCAAGTGTCTCAACACCTTTCTCAGTTTCCCAGCACCACTGCTCACACGTCACACACCCTGACACACTGTGGGTCCAAACGGATGTGGGGGGAGGCTGCATATCAGCCTTGTTGTTAAAGGTCCAATCCAGCCGTTTTTATCTCAATTTCAAATCATTTCTAGGTAACAATTAAGTACCTTACTGTGTGATTTGAAAAGTCACAGTCAATCGATCAATAACATAATAATACATTTGAATCTTTAATTTACAATCTGTAGAAACCATGAGAATAGAAAGGTTCAGCACAGTTTAAAAATATATGGCAAATAGAAATGGATGGTGTTAAATGGGAAAGGTTGAAAGGAGCTGAAGGGTGGGACTAATAACAACAAGATACATGTAAAATATACTGTGTCTGTAAAATGTATATAGGTTCACAACTTTTGTGAAACTCCACAGTTAAAAATACATGGCAAATAGAGATCAGACTGGATGTAAAACCAGAAATAGATGGGAGAGGTTGAGGGGGGAGAGGTTGAGGGGGGAGAGGTTGAGGGGGGAGAGGTTGAGGGGGGAGAGGTTGAGGGGGAGAGGTTGAGGGGGAGAGGTTGAGGGGGAGAGGTTGAGGGGGAGAGGTTGAGGGGGAGAGGTTGAGGGGGAGAGGTTGAGGGGGGGGAGGGGGAGAGGTTGAGGGGGAGAGGTTGAGGGGGGAGGGGGAGAGGTTGAGGGGGAGAGGTTGAGGGGGAGAGGTTGAGGGGGAGAGGTTGAGGGGGAGAGGTTGAGGGGGAGAGGTTGAGGGGGAGAGGTTGAGGGGGAGAGGTTGAGGGGGAGAGGTTGAGGGGGAGAGGTTGAGGGGGAGAGGTTGAGGGGGAGAGGTTGAGGGGGAGAGGTTGAGGGGGAGAGGTTGAGGGGGAGAGGTTGAGGGGGAGAGGTTGAGGGGGGGGAGAGGTTGAGGGGGAGAGGTTGAGGGGGAGAGGTTGAGGGGGAGAGGTTGAGGGGGAGAGATTGAGGGGGAGAGGTTGAGGGGGAGAGGTTGAGGGGGGAGAGGTTGAGGGGGGAGAGGTTGAGGGGGGAGAGGTTGAGGGGGGAGAGGTTGAGGGGGAGAGTTGAGGGGGAGAGGTTGAGGGGGGAGAGGTTGAGGGGGGAGAGATTGAGGGGGAGAGGTTGAGGGGGAGAGGTTGAGGGGGAGAGGTTGAGGGGGAGAGGTTGAGGGGGAGAGGTTGAGGGGGAGAGGTTGAGGGGGAGAGATTGAGGGGGAGAGGTTGAGGGGGAGAGGTTGAGGGGGAGAGATTGAGGGGGAGAGGTTGAGGGGGGAGAGGTTGAGGGGGGAGAGGTTGAGTAGGGAGAGGTTGAGGGGGGAGAGGTTGAGGGGGGAGAGGTTGAGGGTAGACGAAGGACAGGACTCAAAACAAACAAAATATAACTATTGTCAAATAAATTGTGTCCGTAAAAGGTTTATAGTGTGTATAAGCTAGACGTAAAAGGTTTATAGTGTGTGTATAAGCTAGACGTAAAAGGTTTATAGTGTGTATAAGCTAGACGTAAAAGGTTTATAGTGTGTATAAGCTAGACGTAAAAGGTTTATAGTGTGTGTATAAGCTAGACGTAAAAGGTTTATAGTGTGTATAAGCTAGACGTAAAAGGTTTATAGTGTGTGTATAAGCTAGACGTAAAAGGTTTATAGTGTGTATAAACTAGACGTAAAAGGTTTATAGTGTGTATAAGCTAGGGGGTTTATAGTGTGTATAAGCTAGGGTAAAAGGTTTATAGAGTGTATGCTAGACGTAAAAGGTTTATAGTGTGTATAAACTAGACGTAAAAGGTTTATAGTGTGTATGCTAGACGTAAAAGGTTTATAGTGTGTATAAGGAGTAAAAGGTTTATAGTGTGTATAAGCTAGACGTAAAAGGTTTATAGTGTATAAACTAGACGTAAAAAAAGGTTTATAGTGTGTATAAGCTAGACGTAAAAGGTTTATAGTGTGTATAAGCTAGGGTAAAAGGTTTATAAGTGGTATAAGGACGTAAAGGTTTATAGTGGTGTATAAGCTAGACGTAAAGGTTTATAGTGTGTATAAGCTAGACGTAAAGGTTTATAGTGTGGGACGTAAAAGGTTTATAGTGTGTATAAGCTAGACGTAAAAGGTTTATAGTGTGTATAAGCTAGACGTAAAAGGTTTATAGTGTGTGTATAAGCTAGACGTAAAAGGTTTATAGTGTGTATAAGCTAGACGTAAAAGGTTTATAGTGTGTATAAGCTAGACGTAAAAGGTTTATAGTGTGTATAAACTAGACGTAAAAGGTTTATAGTGTGTATAAGCTAGACGTAAAAGGTTTATAGTGTGTATAAGCTAGACGTAAAAGGTTTATAGTGTGTATAAGCTAGACGTAAAAGGTTTATAGTGTGTATAAACTAGACGTAAAAGGTTTATAGTGTGTATAAGCTAGACGTAAAAGGTTTATAGTGTGTATAAGCTAGACGTAAAAGGTTTATAGTGTGTATAAGCTAGACGTAAAAGGTTTATAGTGTGTATAAGCTAGACGTAAAAGGTTTATAGTGTGTATAAGCTAGACGTAAAAGGTTTATAGTGTTATATAGTAAAAGGTTTATAGTGTGTATAAGCTAGACGTAAAAGGTTTATAGTGTGTATAAAGACTAAAAGGTTTATAGTGTGTATAAGCTAGATGTAAAAGGTTTATAGTGTGTAGCTAGACGTAAAGGTTTATAGTGTGTATAAGCTAGACGTAAAAGGTTTATAGTGTGTATAAGCTAGACGTAAAAAGGTTTATAGTGTGTATAAGCTAGACGTAAAAAGGTTTATAGTGTGTATAAAGCTAGACGTAAAAGGTTTATAGTGTGTATAAGCTAGACGTAAAAGGTTTATAAGCTAGACGTAAAGGTTTATAGTGTGTATAAGCTAGACGTAAAAGGTTTATAGTGTGTATAAACTAGACGTAAAAGGTTTATAGTGTGTATAAGCTAGACGTAAAAGGTTTATAGTGTGTATAAGCTAGACGTAAAAGGTTTATAGTGTGTATAAGCTAGACGTAAAAAGTATAAGCTAGACGTAAAAGGTTTATAGTGTGTATAAGCTAGACGTAAAAGGTTTATAGTGTGTATAAGCTAGACGTAAAAGGTTTATAGGTTTAGGCGTAAAAGGTTTATAGCTAGACGTAAAAAGGTTTATAGTGTGTATAAGCTAGACGTAAAAGGTTTATAGTGTGTATAAGCTTAAAAAGGTTTATAGTGTGTATAAGCTAGACGTAAAAGGTTTATAGTGTGTATAAGCTAGACGTAAAAGGTTTATAGTGTGTATAAGCTAGACGTAAAAATAGTGGTATTTATAAAAGGTTTATAGTGTGTATTAGCTAGATGTAAAAGGTTTATAGTGTGTATTAGCTAGACGTAAAAGGTTTATATTGTGTATTAGCTAGACGTAAAAGGTTTATAGTGTGTATTAGCTAGACGTAAAAGCCTAAGTGTTGTTGTTCATTAGTTTACTCCAATTAGGGGAGGGGTGGTAGGGTAGCGGAAAATAACAAAGGAGATATATTTAAAAAAAATATGTTTATATACACTACTGGTCAAAAGTTTGGACACACCTACTCATTCAAGTGTTTTTCTTTATTTTTACTATTTTCTACATTGTAGAATAATAGTGAAGACATCACAACTATGAAATAACACATATGGAATCATGTAGTATTTTTGTTTTTTTAAACATCAAAAAATGTTTGATAATTGAGATTCTTCAAAGTAGCCACCCTTTACCTTGATGACAGCTTTGCACACTCTCAACCAGCTTTATGAGGTAGTCACCTGGAATGCATTTCAATTAACTGGTGTGCCTTGTTAAAAATGTATTTGTGGAATTTCTTTCCTTCTTGATGTGTTTGAGCCAATCAGTTGTGTTGTGACAAGGTAGGGGTGGTATACAGAAGATAGCCCTATTTGATAAAAGACCAAGTCCATATTATGGCAAGAACAGCTCAAATAAGCAAAGAAAAATGACAGCCCATCATTACTTTAAGACATGAAGGTCAGTCAATCCAGAACATTTCAAGAACTTTGAAAGTTTCTTCAAGTGCAGTAGCAAAAGCCATCAAGCACTGTGATGAAACTGGCTTCCATGGGGACCGCCACAGGAAAGGAAGACCCAGAGAACTATGTTCATTAGAGTTAACTGCATCTCAGATTGCAGCCCAAATAAATGCTTCAGAGAGTTCAAGTAACAGACATCAACTCAACATCAAGTGTTCAGTGGAGACTGCGTCAATCAGTCCTTCATGATCGAATTGCTGTTAAGAAACCCCTACTAAAGGACACCAATAAGAAGAAGAGACTTGCTTGGGCCAAGAAACACAAGCAATGGACATTAGACCAGTGGAAATATGTCCTTTGGTTTGATGAGTCCCAATTTGTGATTTTTGGTTCCAACCAGCGTGTCTTTGTGAGACACAGAGTAGGTGAACGGATGATCTCTGCATGTGTGGCTGGTGACACTGTCTGTGATTTATTTAAAATTCAAGGCACACTTAACCAGCATGGCTACCACAACATTCTGCAGTGACACGCCATCCCATCTGGTTTGCGCTTAGAGGGACTATCATTTGTTTTTCAACAGGACAATGACCCAACACATCTCTAGGTTGTGTAAGGGCTATTTGACCAAGACTGAGAGTGATGGAGTACTGCATCAGATGACCTGGCCTCCACAATCACCCGACCTCACACCAATTGAGATGGTTTGGGATGAGTTGGACCGCAGAGTGAAGGAAAAGCAGCCAACAAGTGCTCAGCATATGTGGGAACTCCTTCATGACTGTTGGAAAAGCATTCCAGATGAAGCTGGTTGAGAGAATGCCAGGAGTGTGCAAAGCTGTCATCACGGCAAAGGGTGGCTACTTTGAAGAATCTCAAATATAAAATATATATATATTGACACTTTTTTGGTTACTACATGATTCCATATGTGTTATTTCATAGTTTTGACGTCGTCACTATTATTCTACAATGTAGAAATAAAGAAAAAATAAAAATAAGCCCTTGAAATCAGGAGGTGTGTCCAAACTTTTGACTGGTACCCTATGTAAGAATGTATATTTAAAAAATATATATAGTTGGGATTTGAAATGATGCAGACAATTACTTTAATGTAAGCTACAATCTATCTGTAACAGTAAAGCTGCTCTACCCCCTAAAAATATAAACATTTAAAAAAGTACCTTACTGTAATTTTTTCAATTATAATTGTCAAAAAGTAACTGACTCTTATCAAAGAGTGTGTGTGTGTGTGTGTGTGTGTGTGTGACGCAAGCCCCTTTGGGGATGAACAGACTTGTCTGTGAACTGAAAGGCTGGCACACACACACACACACACATACATACAATAGTGTACACACATACAATATTATACACGTGTGTGTGTGTGTGTGTGTGTGTGTGTGTGTGTGTGTGTGCGTGTGTGTGTGTGTGTGTGTGTGTGAGAGAATGTGTGTGTGTGTGTGTGTGTGCGTGCGTGCGTGCGTGTGTGAGCGAGAGAGAGTGTGTGTGTGTGTGTGTGTGTGCGCGTGCGTGTGTGTGAGCGAGAGAGAGTGTATGTGTGTGTGCTGTCAGTACACACAGTTACACAGGTGGTTGCTACGGGCTGTTTCCCTGGAGACATCCATCGCAGACTTAATTGGTTTATTTACAGTTCGCTGTTCGGGGAGTGGTGAGGTGTGTGTGTGTGTGTGTGTGTGTTCGGGGAGTGGTGAGGTGTGTGTGTGTGTGTGTGTTCGGGGAGTGGTGAGGTGTGTGTGTGTTCTGTGGTAATGGTGTTGTTAATGGCTGAGGAGTACCATAGGTTGCCTTGCATTTAGGAGAGGTAGAGAATCAGGGCAGAGTGGGGACAGAGTCTAGGAGAGGGGGGAGCGATAGGGAGAAAAAGAGAGAGAAGGAAGATAGAGACCCTAATTGGGGCCTGCATAGGGGTAGTGCACTACTTAGGGAATAGAGAGCCATTTGGAACGTAGCCTCGGTGTGGTGGTGGTGGTGGTGGTGGTGGTGGTCCCGTCACAGTCTGGTGGGCTTCATCTGAGCTTAGAGAGACAGGCTCAGGCACCATAGGGATTTCACACACTCCAATTCCTCTCTATCTATTATACCCTCAGCCGTGTCCCGTCACCCTCTGCCTCGCTGTCTGCATCATATTATCCAATAGTAGGCCTCTGTCAGTGTGTCTCCGACTGTCTTTGTCTAAGTTTGTGTGTCTGTGACTATGTGTTTATGTGTCTGTGTCACTTACTTCTACAAAAGCACAGCTGTATTACACAGTACAGTACTCTCCATAAATGCCTCAAATGGTTGTGGTTAAGCTATGTTATGTTCCAAGAGTGGCTTGACCAGGCTGTTTGCCTGATTATGTCCATGGCATCATGTTTAGCCATCGTCTCCTTCTTCATGTGACTACCCACTAGTCCATCGTCTCCTTCTTCATGTGACTACCCACTAGGCCATCGTCTCCTTCTTCATGTGACTACCCACTAGGCCATCGTCTCCTTCTTCATGTGACTACCCACTAGGCCATCGTCTCCTTCTTCATGTGATGTGACTACCCACTAGGCCATCGTCTCTCCTTCTTCATGTGACTACCCACCCATCGTCTCCTTCTTCTAGTCCATCGTCTCCTTCTTCATGTGACTACCCACTAGGCCATCGTCTCCTTCTTCATGTTACCCACTAGGCCATGACTACCCACTAGGCCATCGTCTCCTTCTTCATGTGACTACCCACTAGGCCATCGTCTCCTTCTTCATGTGACTACCCACTAGGCCAGTCCATCGTCTCCTTCTTCATGTGACTAGGCCACCTTCATGTGACTACCCACTAGGCCATCGTCTCCTTCTTCATGTACCCACTAGGCCATCGTCCCACTTCATGTGACTACCCATCCATCTCTCCTTCTTCATGTGACTACCCACTAGGCCATCGTCTCCTTCTTCATGTGACTACCCACTAGTCCATCGTCTCCTTCTTCATGTGACTACCCACTAGGCCATCGTCTCCTTCTTCATGTGTCTCAGGCCTTCTTCATGTGACTACCCACTAGGCCATCGTCTCCTTCTTCATGTGACTACCCACTAGGCCATCGTCTCCTTCTTCATGTGACTACCCACTAGGCCATCGTCTCCTTCTTCATGTGACTACCCACTAGGCCATCGTCTCCTTCTTCATGTGACTACCCACTAGGCCACTATGTGTCCATCGTCTCTTCTTCATGTGACTACCCACTAGGCCATGTCTCCTTCTTCATGTGACTACCCACTAGGCCATCGTCTCCTTCTTCATGTGACTACCCACTAGTCCATCGTCTCCTTCTTCATGTGACTACCCACTAGGCCATCGTCTCCTTCTTCATGTGGCTACCCACTAGGCCATCGTCTCCTTCTTCATGTTCATCGTCTCCTTCTTCATGTGACTACCCACTAGGCCATCGTCTCCTTCTTCATGTGACTACCCACTAGGCCATCGTCTCCTTCTTCATGTGACTACCCACTAGGCCATCGTCTACTTCTTCATGTGACTACCCACTAGGCCATCGTCTCCTTCTTCATGTGACTACCCACTAGTCCATCGTCTCCTTCTTCATGTGACTACCCACTAGGCCATCGTCTCCTTCTTCATGTGACTACCCACTAGGCCATCGTCTCCTTCTTCATGTGACTACCCACTAGGCCATCGTCTCCTTCTTCATGTGACTACCCACTAGGCCATCGTCTCCTTCTTCATGTGACTACCCACTAGGCCATCGTCTCCTTCTTCATGTGACTACCCACTAGGCCTTATGCACAGCATCGCGAGCTAACATCTAGTGATGTCACTTTTGAATCCCGGCCAATAAGTATTTTACTGTATTACTTTCCGCGTGGGTCAGCAAAAGTCCACTGTCGGCAAATTCTGACATTATAATTCAGGAAGCCGACGAAAAGGGAAGTGTGCTTCTAATGCAATTACGTAAATGAGGCGGAATGCTTTTAACACCCAATGTTTTTAGCATTCATCGAAGGACAGGCAAGGCGCGGGCCTTTTAATCTAAATGGGCTTTCCACAAATGTTCCTTTTTTTTAACAATGAATAACAAGGTGATGAAGTAGTTGTTGGCTCACACCTGGGGAGGAATGCATCTGCTGTGAATGGAGCCAAGATGGTGGCATGTGGGGTTGAGCCGGAATGGAGGCTATGCCATTTCAGCACCATGGACAGCAACGTAGAGGGGCTTTGTTGAACTAACCAGTACATCTACATTTTACATCTAAGTCATTTAGCAGACGCTCTTATCCTAGAGTATTAAAACACACGGACATAACAAAGCACTATGAGGCAGAATCATTTTAAGTCGTGGGAAAACTTAATTATTCAACTTAATTATCTGCATTAGCCGCATCCCAACTGCATCTTATAGGTGTTGAGGAAACAATTCACTACCAGTTGTCTTTCAAAACCACCAGTTATTTTTCTCCTCCTGTCACGCCTTGGTCATTGTATTTTGTGTTTTCGTTATATATTTGGTCAGGCCAGGGTTTGACATGGGTTTATATATTGTATTTTCGTATTGGGGTTTGTAGTATTTGGGATTGCGGCTGAGTAGGGGTGTTGTATAGGCTTGGCTGCCTGAGGCGGTTCTCAATCAGAGTCAGGTGATTCTCGTTGTCTCTGATTGGGAACCGTATTTAGGTAGCCGGGGTTTCTCTGTGTATTTCGTGGGTGATTGTTCCTGTCTCGGTGTAGTGTTCACCAGATAGGCTGTAATAGGTTTCGTTCCGTTTGTTGTTTTTGTATTTATTTAGTTATTTCATGTATCGTTCCGTTTTTCATTCATTAAAGACATGAGTAACCACCACGCTGCATTTCGGTCCGACTCTCTTTCTACAAACGAAGAACGCCGTTACACCTCCATCACTTTTTAAAATACTTGTACTGGAATATTAAATATCTGATTGCGTGAGTTGAATTGGTATGCGTGCACAGCATGTGTGTGTGTGTATGAGTGTATTTGTGTGTGGCATGTCTTTGTGTGTGTGCCCAGTGGTTGTGTGTCCCGCTCCTCTCAGAGACATGGCAGATGCTGATGAGAGCTGAGGGCGTTACCCTGGAGGACACTGTGGCGTTTCCATATCGGGCCTCCCGCCAGCCACACGTTCTGCACCCTGGGAGAAAGATCACTCCGTTATTATGAGTCATCAACATTCTGACAACCCCCATGTGGGAGACGAGACCAATCCCCCCCCCCCCCAACACACACAGAACAGGGCAGCACGGCTGGCCCTTGGATGTACACAGAGAGCTAATATTAATAATATGCATGTCAATTTCTCTTGGCTCAAAGTGGACGAGCGATTCACTTCATCACTACTTATTTATGAGAGGTATTGACATGTTGAATACACCGAGCTGTCTGTTTAAATGACTAGCACACAGCTCAGACACCCATATATACCCCACAAGACATGCCACAGAGGTCTCTTTACAAACAATCATCAAGTCCAGAACAGATTATGGGAGGCCACAGTACTACATAGAGCCATGACTACATGGAACTCTATTCCACATGCCTGAGCGGACACAGTGTGTTGTAGATATGTTGTAGTGGTGGAGTAGGGGCCTGAGGGCACACAGTGTGTTGTAGATATGTTGTAGTGGTGGAGTAGGGACCTGAGGGGACACAGTGTGTTGTAGTGGTGGAGTAGGGGCCTTGAGGGGACACAGTGTGTTGTAGTGGTGGAGTAGGGGCCTGAGGGGACACAGTGTGTTGTGAAATCTGGGAATATATTGTAATAAAATTGTATAAACTGCCTTAATGTTGCTGGACCCCAGGAAGAGTAGCTGCTGCCTTGGCAGGAAGTAATGGGGATCCATAATAAACATTTACATTTACATTTAAGTCATTTAGCAGACGCTCTTATCCAGAGCGACTTACAAATTGGTGCATACACCTTATGACATCCAGTGGAACAGCCACTTACAATAGTGCATCTAAATCTTTTAGGGGGGTGAGAAGGATTACTTACCCTATCCTAGGTATTCCTTGAAGAGGTGGGGTTTCAGGTGTCTCCGGAAGGTGGTGATTGACTCCGCTGTCCTGGCGTCGTGAGGGAGTTTGTTCCACCATTGGGGGCCAGAGCAGCGAACAGTTTTGACTGGGCTGAGCGGGAACTGTACTTCCTCAGTGGTAGGGAGGCGAGCAGGCCAGAGGTGGATGAACGCAGTGCCCTTGTTTGGGTGTAGGGCCTGATCAGAGCCTGGAGGTACTGAGGTGCCGTAAACCCCAAGAAGAGTAGCTACTGCCTTGGCAGGAACTAATAGGGATCCATAATAAATCCCAGGAAGAGTAGCTGCTGCCTTGGCAGGAACTAATAGGGATCCATAATAAACCCCAGGAAGAGTAGCCGTTGCCTTGGCAGGAACTAATGGGGATCCATAATAAACCCCAGGAAGAGTAGCTGCTGCCTTGGCAGGAAGTAATGGGGATCCATAATAAACCCCAAGAAGAGTAGCTACTGCCTTGGCAGGAACTAATAGGGATCCATAATAAATCCCAGGAAGAGTAGCTGCTGCCTTGGCAGGAACTAATAGGGATCCATAATAAACCCCAGGAAGAGTAGCTGCTGCCTTGGCAGGAAGTAATGGGGATCCATAATAAACCCCAGGAAGAGTAGCTGCTGCCTTGGCAGGAACTAATGGGGATCCATAATGAAACCTAGGAAGAGTAGCTGCTGCCTTGGCAGGAACTAATGGGGATCCATAATAAACCCCAGGAAGAGTAGCTGCTGCCTTGGCAGGAAGTAATGGGGATCCATAATAAACCCCAGGAAGAGTAGCTGCTGCCTTGGCAGGAACTAATGGGGATCCATAATGAAACCTAGGAAGAGTAGCTGCTGCCTTGGCAGGAAGTAATGGGGATCCATAATAAACCCCAGGAAGAGTAGCTGCTGCCTTGGCAGGAACTAATGGGGATCCATAATAAACCCCAGGAAGAGTAGCTGCTGCCTTGGCAGGAACTAATGGGGATCCATAATAAACCCCAGGAAGAGTAGCTGCTGCCTTGGCAGGAACTAATGGGGATCCATAATAAACCCCAGGAAGAGTAGCTGCTGCCTTGGCAGGAACTAATGGGGATCCATAATAAATACAAACACAAGTACAAAATACACACTCACCTGCCCTTGCACACGAAAACATTCCATATGCTACAGTACATTATATTACTTCTTACTTCTCTCCTTTGTATTATCCAACATATCCTAACTGGCTTAATAAATAGACGTTAGAACCATCAAATGCACCATGAGACCTACCGCTGTTAACACTGATAGAAGTATGTAGGGTCTGATTCGTTTCAGGGAGAAGCCCGAGTTACACAGTTGTCATAGATGGTTTCTCTGACATATTGGTTTGTCTTAGGTTTGTTGAATGTCAGCGTGGGCCGTTTACCCAGGAGACCTCGCCTCTGACATCAGGAAGGGGTGGGGCATCTGACATCTGTCAGTCCTGTCCACGTTAGGTCAAAGGTCAAATTGATGAGATTAAAACATAAAAAGATAGATAGAGAGGGTAAGAGGGCGATAAAGACACGCCAATCAGGATTATCTAGAGGTGAACAGTTCGGAAGAGAAGGTCCAGACCTGTCAGAACATCACACGAGGCTCACTTGGTCCTGGTGGCTGGCTTGGTCCAGGTGTTGAACTTCATCATCTTTGATCTAATCTCAGTCATGCCTCTCCATATCCAACTGCATCCGTGGAGAGTTGCACAGTCAGAAGATCGCCATATATACACTACTATACCATCGGCTGGTTATAATAATAATAATATAATATATGCCATTTAGCAGACGCTTTTATCCAAAGCGACTTACAGTCATGTGTGCATACATTCTACGTATGGGTGGTCCCGGGAATCGAACCCACTACCCTGGCGTTACAAGCGCCATGCTCTACCAACTGTGCTACAGAAGGACCATTGGCTGGTTCAAAGACAGTAAGGCACCTTTCATGTTGCAGGCTTGGCTCTTTCATATTGTAATCTTCTTTACGTTGGTTGTTTGATCACAGCCAATAAATAGCTCCTGTGGGTTCTTTTGGAACGCCCTGGACGAATGATGCTCTGGCCCACAGCAGGGATGAGGGATGCCCATCCGGGCTTTGATAAAAGGTGAAGACCCTCAAGGCTTGCCGTGGTGATGGCTTGGTGTTGGTTGGGTTGTGGGATGTGGAGGATTCCATGATGTTCACTGCTCTGTGGAGCAACCTTCCCTGTAGACCTGAGGACTGGAGTTAGCTCCCAAAGTTATGCTCAGGCTTTGGCTCAGCTGGCTAATGTGGTGGGCTTACTAGTGTAGATAGGCCTACTTCTCCACCCTGCAACTGTGGTACTACTAGCACTGACCCACGGTGACCTCTCAACTCATTCTCAACTGTAAATGGATCACTAAATCCTATCTTACAAAGAAGTTAACTTTTTGTTTGTAGAAATCCAACATTTCAACAAAATGTCAAAGGTTAGAAATACAACTCCACCTAGGTTCGGTCTGTATACCTGTAAATAGCTTATTCTCTTTGTGAAGTCAAAAACGTGTCTATAGGAGCCTGGAAATGGAAGGACTTCAAGAGAACGTTGAGATAAGTGACAGAGAACTCCTGTCAATCACTTCTCTGTGCTGTTCTCATGCACAGCTCTACAGCTCTTTATTCTACTGATACTGATGCCTTTTATAATGCTCTGTGGCTCTTCAGTAATGGTGCCAGGTTTTAGTGATTCTAAACTGTCCCTGCTGTGTCTAAATACCAGTCTTATTGACTAATGCCAGTAATATTGTTTTGTCTTTCCTTAATACTCTTTTAATGAGACATGTAATTGGCTTTTTTTTGTGTGGACAGATTAGTGTATTTAAAAGCCTGAGGGGGAAAAAAAACTCACGTTGTTATCGATTTCAAGGAAGGAAATGAGTCATTTTTCTCTTTGTAATTTTGCTGTTATCCCGACATGCCTTGGAGTGGCTACTGAGATTCAGTGAGGAGAAGATAGACAAGATGTTCTGTAATTTGTCTAATGATTAAAAGACACTAAATGAATAAAGTAGTGTTTTATCTTCATATCTACACACCCGCTGAGCACAAACAAGCAGTCTATCACTTAGAGATGTAGGAACTTAATTTGATCACCCTGTTGCAGGGTGATAGTGGTTATAAGGCTTCAGAAGTGTGTAATTTCCAATTAGAAATTTCAGACTTGATTTTCCCTTACGAAAAACGTATCAGCCCCTACAAAATAATATAATTCACATTTCCTGTTGCTGCAGGATTATTTTCCTACTGTAACAAACTGCCTCAAATTATGATCCTACATCTGTAGATTCACTATATATACAAAGGTATGTGGACACCCTTTCATATTAGTGGATTCGGATGTTTCAGCCACACACGTTGCTGACAGGTGTATAAAATCAAGCACACAGCCATGCAATCTCCATAGACAAATATTGGCAGTAGAATGGCCTTACTGAAGAGCTCAGTGACTTTCAACGTGGCACCATCATAGGATGCCACCTATCCAACAAGTCAGTGTCAAATTTCTGCCTGGCGAGACCTGCCGCAGTCAACTGTAACGCGTTCTCTGGAGTGATGAATAATGCTTCACAATCTGGGAGTCTGAAGGACGAATCTGGGTTTGGCGTATTCCAGGAGACCGCTACCTGCCCCAATGCATAGTGCCAACTGTAAAGTTTGGTGGAGGAAGAATAATGTTCTGGGGCTGTTTTTCATGGTTCGGGCTAGGCCCCTTAGTTCTTAACGCTACAGCATACAATGACATTCTAGACGATTCTGTGTTTCCAACAATGTGGCAACAGTTTGGGGAAGGCTACTGTTACTGGCCCAACACCATAACCACTAGACTACCTGCTGGTTACTAGTCCAACACCATAACCACTAGACTACCTGCTGGTTACTGGCCCAACACCATAACCACTAGACTACCTGCTGGTTACTGGCCCAACACCATAACCACTAGACTACCTGCTGGTTACTGGCCCAACACCATAACCACTAGACTACCTGCTGGTTACTGGCCCAACACCATAACCACTAGACTACCTGCTGGTTACTGGCCCAACACCATAACCACTAGACTACCTGCTGGTTACTGGCCCAACACCATAACCACTAGACTACCTGCTGGTTACTGGCCCAACACCATAACCACTAGACTACCTGCTGGTTACTAGTCCAACACCAAAGCCACTAGGTTACCTGCTGGTTACTGGCCCAACACCATAACCACTAGACTACCTGCTGGTTACTGGCCCAACACCATAACCACTAGACTACCTGCTGGTTACTAGTCCAACACCAAAGCCACTAGGTTACCTGCTGGTTACTGGCCCAACACCATAACCACTAGACTACCTGCTGGTTACTAGTCCAACACCAAAGCCACTAGGTTACCTGCTGGTTACTGGCCCAACACCATAACCACTAGACTACCTGCTGGTTACTAGTCCAACACCAAAGCCACTAGGTTACCTGCTGGTTACTGGCCCAACACCATAACCACTAGACTACCTGCTGGTTACTAGTCCAACACCAAAGCCACTAGGTTACCTGCTGGTTACTGGCCCAACACCATAACCACTAGACTACCTGCTGGTTACTAGTCCAACACCAAAGCCACTAGGTTACCTGCTGGTTACTGGCCCAACACCATAACCACTAGACTACCTGCTGGTTACTAGTCCAACACCAAAGCCACTAGGTTACCTGCTGGTTACTGGCCCAACACCATAACCACTAGGTTACCTGCTGGTTACTGGCCCAACACCATAACCACTAGGTTACCTGCTGGTTACTGGCCCAACACCATGACCACTAGGTTACCTGCTTGTTACTGGCCCAACACCATAACCACTAGGTTACCTTCTGGTTACTGGCCCAACACCATAACCACAAGACTACCTGCTGGTTACTAGTCCAACACCAAAGCCACTAGGTTACCTGCTGGTTACTGGCCCAACACCATAACCACTATGTTACCTGCTGGTTACTGGCCCAACTTTCTTTCTTTCTTTCGCACATGAGTGGGCACACACACATATAGGCACACAACACACAGGGATGAGCCATAATGAATGATATCGGGAGTGTTCGGAGCTCGGCGTAGCCTGTCCCCAAAGGTCTTCATGAGGATGTCATTTAGATAAATGTTCCCAATTAAAGCCCTTCCTGTATTCATTTGGGACATGGGTGCGTGGGTGGGGGGGTGGAGGGGGTTACTGCGAGGGGGGCTAATGACACTGTCGGCTCCTCCACTGAGCCGGATCCAACCGGTGGATGTGGGCGATGGTGGAGTCATCTTTACCAGATTAGGATGCGGATGTGGCCGTCAGGGACTTCGACTTTGCTCACTGATGCAAAGACAAACATACACACACAAACATACACACACAAACACACACATACACACACACATCACTGTGTAGGTGGATATGTCACAGACCAAAAGTATACATTATGATGGCTCTTCACAGAAGGGTTGATACTGAAAAGCTTTCAAAGTAAACTTGAAGACTTTTTCCCTTCAGAATGAGTCCCGTTACATTCTGTGCCACAGAGTTGAAGGAGATACCTGATGTAATCAAAAGCTGCCTCACGACAACTCTTCTCACCTCTCAATGCTGTTTCAACTACCTCTTCATTCACTTCTCTATCTCCCTCCTTCCCTCTCTCTCACCACCTCTCTCCCTCTCTCTCACCACCTCTCTCTCCCTCTCTCCCACCACCTCTCTCTCCCTCTCTCTCACCACCTCTCTCTCCCTCTCTCTCACCACCTCTCCCTCCCTCTCTCTCACCACCTCTCCTTCCCGCTCTCTCACCACCTCTCCCTCTCTCTCTCTCACCACCTCTCCCTCTCTCTCACCACCTCTCCCTCTCTCCTTCCTTCCCTCTCCCTCTCTCTCACCACCTCTCCCTCTCTCCCTCCTTCCCTCTCTCTCTCTACCTCTCCCTCTCTCTCTCCTTCCTCTCTCTCACCACCTCTCCCTCTCTCCCTCCACCTCTCCCTCCCTCTCTCCCACCACCTCTCCCTCCCTCCCTCCCTCCCTCCCTCCACCTCGCCCTCCCTCTCACCACCTCTCCCTGCCTCTCCCCCTCCACCTCCCTCTCTCCCCCTCCACCTCTCCCTCCACCTCTCCCTCCCTCTCTCTCACCACCTCTCCCTCCACCTCTCCCTCTCTCTCACCACCTCTCCCTCCCTCTCTCCCTCCCTCCACCTCCCTCTCTCTCACCACCTCTCTCCCTCCACCTCCCTCTCTCTCTCTCTCACCACCTCTCTCTCCCTCTCTCCCTCCACCTCCCTCTCTCTCACCACCTCTCCCTGCCTCTCCCCCTCCATCTCCCTCTCTCCACCTCCATCTCTCCCTCTCCATCTCTCCCTCCACCTCTCCCTCCCCCTCTCTCACCACCTCTCCCTCCACCTCTCCCTCCCTCCATCTCCCTCTCTCTCACCACCTCTCCCTCCCTCTCTCCCTCCCTCCACCTCCCTCTCTCTCACCACCTCTCCCTGCCTCTCTCCCTCCCCCTCCCTCTCTCTCTCACCACCTCTCTCTCCCTCTCTCCCTCCACCTCCCTCACCACCTCTCTCTCCCTCTCTCTCTCACCACCTCCCTCTCTCCCTCCCTCCACCTCCCTCTCTCCCACCACCTCTCTCTCACCACCTCCCTCTCTCCCACCACCTCTCTCTCACCACCTCTCTCTCCCTCCACCTCCCTCTCACCCACCACCTCTCCCTCCCTCTCTCCCTCCACCTCCCTCTCTCCCTCCACCTCCTCTCTCTCCTCCACCTCTCTCTCACCACCTCTCTCTCACCACCTCTCCCTCCACCTCCCTCTCTCCCACCACCTCTCCCTCCCTCTCTCCCTCCACCTCCCTCTCTCCCACCACCTCCCTCTCTCCCACCACCTCTCCCTCCACCTCCCTCTCTCCCACCACCTCTCCCTCCCTCTCTCCCTCCACCTCCCTCTCTCCCCCCACCTCTCCCTCCCTCTCCTCCCTCCACCTCCCCTCTCTCCCTCCCCCTCCCTCTCTCCCTCCACCTCCCTCTCTCCCACCACCCTCACTCTCTCCCACCACCTCTCTCTCACCACCTCTCCTCCCTCTCCACCTCCCTCTCTCCCACCACCTCTCTCTCCCACCCCTCTCTCCCACCACCTCTCTCTCCCACCACCTCTCTCCCCCTCCATCTCTCCCACCACCTCTCTCTCCCACCACCTCTCTCTCACCACCTCTCCCTCCCGCTCTCCCTCCACCTCCCTCTCTCCCACCACCTCTCTCTCACCACCTCTCCCTCCCTCCACCTCCCTCTCTCCCACCGCCTCTCTCTCTCTCCACCACCTCTCTCTCACCACCTCTCCCTCCCTCTCCACCTCCCTCTCTCCCACCTCCCTCTCTCTCACCACCTCTCCCTCCCTCTCTCCCTCCACCTCCCTCTCTCCCACCACCTCCTCTCTCTCCCACCACCTCTCTCACCACCTCTCCTCCCTCTCCACCTCCCCTCTCCCACCACCTCTCTCTCCCAACCCTCTCTCCCACCACCTCTCTCCCCCCTCTCTCCCACCACCTCTCTCTCCCTCCCTCCCACCACCCTCTCTCCTCCCTCCTCTCTCACCACCTCTCCCTCCCACCACCCTTTCTCTCCACCCTCTCTCCCACCACCCTCTCTCCACCACCTCTTTCTCCCACCACCCTCTCTCTCACCACCCTCCCTCCACCCTCCTCCCTCCTCTCTCCCACCACCTCCCTCTCCCACCACCTCCTCTCTCCCACCACCTCTTCCTCCCCCACCTCCTCTCTCCCACCACCTCTCTCTCACCACCTCTCCCTCCCTCCACCTCCCTCTCCCACCACCCTCTCTCCCCTCCCTCTCTCTCACCACCTCTCCTTCCCGCTCTCTCACCACCTCTCCCTCTCTCTCTCTCACCACCTCTCCTCTCTCTCACCACCTCTCTCTCTCTCCTTCCTTCCCCTCTCTCCCACCACCTCTCCCTCTCTCCCTCCTTCCCTCTCTCTCTCTACCTCTCCCTCTCTCTCCCTTCCCTCTCTCTCACCACCTCCTCTCTCCCTCCACCTCTCCCTCCTCTCTCCCACCACCTCCTCCTCCCTCCCTCCCTCTCCACCTCACCTCCCTCTCACCACCTCTCCCTGCCTCTCCCCACCTCCCTCTCTCCCCCTCCACCCCCTCTCCCCTCCCACCTCTCTCTCTCACCTCCCTCTCTCCCACCACCTCTCTCTCTCACCACCTCTCCTCCCTCTCTCCCTCCCTCCCACCTCCTCTCTCTCACCACCTCTCTCCTCCACCTCCCTCTCTCTCTCCACCACCTCTCTCTCCCTCTCTCCCTCCACCTCTCTCTCTCACCACCTCTCCTGCCTCTCCCCTCCATCTCCCTCTCTCCACCTCCATCTCTCCCTCTCCATCTCTCCCACCACCTCTCCCCCTCTCTCTCACCACCTCTCCCTCCACCTCTCTCTCCCTCCATCTCCCTCTCTCTCACCACCTCTCTCCCTCCACCTCCCTCCCTCCACCTCCCTCTCTCCCACCACCTCTCCCTGCCTCTCCCTCCACCTCCCTCTCTCTCTCACCACCCTCTCTCCCTCTCTCCCTCCACCTCTCCTCACCACCTCTCCCTCCCTCTCTCTCACCACCCCTCTCTCCCTCCACCTCCCTCTCTCCCACCACCCTCTCTCCCACCACCCTCTCTCCCACCTCTCTCTCCCACCACCTCTCTCTCCCTCCACCTCCCTCTCTCCCACCACCTCCCTCCTCTCTCCCTCCACCTCCCTCTCCCTCCCTCCACCTCTCTCTCACCACCTCTCTCTCACCACCTCTCTCCCTCCACCTCCCTCTCTCCCACCACCTCTCCCTCTCCCTCTCTCCCTCCACCTCCCTCTCTCCCACCACCTCCTCTCTCCCACCACCTCTCCCTCCACTCCTCTCTCCCTCCACCTCTCCCTCCCTCTCTCCCTCCACCTCCCTCTCTCCCACCACCTCTCCTCCCCTCCCTCCACCTCCCTCTCTCCCTCCACCTCCCTCTCTCCCTCACCACCTCTCTCCCTCCCCTCCCTCTCTCCCACCCCCTCTCTCTCCCACCACCTCTCTCTCACCACCCTCTCCTCCTCTCCACCTCCCTCTCTCCCACCACCTCTCTCTCCCAACCCCTCTCCCACCACCTCTTTCTCCCTCCACCTCTCTCCCCTCCATCTCTCCCACCACCTCTCTCTCCCACCACCCTCTCTCTCACCACCTCTCCTCTCCCCACCTCTCCCTCTCCCTCCCTCTCTCCCACCACCTCTCTCTCCCACCCTCTCTCCCTCCACCTCCTCTCTCCCACCACCTCTCTCTCCTCTCTCCCACCACCTCTCTCTCACCACCTCTCCCTCCACCTCTCCCCTCCTCTCTCCCACCACCTCCCTCTCTCCCACCACCTCCTCTCTCTCCCTCCACCTCCCTCTCTCCCACCGCCTCTCTCTCACTCTCTCCCACCACCTCTCTCACCACCTCTCCCTCCCTCTCCACCTCCCTCTCTCCCACCACCCTCTCTCCCAACCCTCTCTCCCACCACCTCTTTCTCCCAACCCTCTCTCCCACCACCTCTCTCTCCTCCCTCCCTCCTCCCACCACCTCTCTCTCCCTCCCTCTCTCTCACCACCTCTCCCTCCCACCACCTCTCTCTCAACCCTCTCTCCCACCACCTCTCTCTCCCTCCCTCTCTCCCACCACCTCTCTCTCTCACCACCTCTCCCTCCACCTCTCCCTCCCTCTCTCCCACCACCTCTCTCTCTCCCACCACCTCTTCCTCCCTCTCCACCTCCCTCTCTCCCACCACCTCTCTCTCACCACCTCTCCCTCCCTCTCCACCTCCCTCTCTCCCACCACCTCTCTCTCCCAACCCTCTCTCCCACCACCTCTTTCTCCCAACCCTCTCTCCCACCACCTCTCTCTCCCTCCCTCCCTCTCTCCCACCACCTCTCTCTCCCTCCCTCTCTCTCACCACCTCTCCCTCCCACCACCTCTTTCTCTCAACCCTCTCTCCCACCACCTCTTTCTCCCACCACCTCTCTCCCTCTCCCACCACCCTCTCTCTCTCCCACCTCTCCTCCCTCCACCTCTCCCTCCCACCACCTCTCTCTCCCACCACCTCTTCCTCCCTCTCCACCACCTCTCCTCCCCACCACCTCCCTCTCTCCCACCACCTCTCCCTCCACCACCTCTCCCTCCCACCACCCTCTCTCCCTCCCTCTCTCTCCCACCACCTCTCCCTCCCTCTCTCCCTCCACCTCCCTCTCTCCCACCACCTCCCTCTCACCACCTCTCCCTCCCTCTCTCCCTCCACCTCTCCCTCACTCTCTCCCACCACCTCTCTCTCACCACCTCTCTCTCACCACCTCCCTCTTTCTCCCAACCCTCTCTCCCAACCCTCTCTCCCACCACCTCTTTCTCCCAACCCTCTCTCCCACCACCTCTTTCTCTCCACCACCTCTTTCTCCCACCACCTCCTCTCACCACCTCTCCCTCCCACCTCTCTCTCCACTCCTCCCTCCCTCTCTCCCACCACCTCCCTCTCACCACCTCCCTCCTCCCTCTCTCCTCCACCTCCCTCTCTCCCACCACCTCCCTCTCTCCCACCACCTCTCCCCCCTCTCTCACCCTCTCTCCCTCCACCTCTCTCCCACCCCTCTCCCACCCCTCTTTCTCCCAACCCTCTCTCCACCACCTCTCTCTCACCACCTCTCTCCCACCTCTCTCCCACCACCTCTCTCTCCACCTCTCCCTCCCTCTCTCTCTCTCTCCCACCACCTCCCTCTCACCACCTCTCCCTCCCTCTCTCCCTCCACCTCCCTCTCTCCCACTCTCTCCCTCCACCTCCCTCTCACCACCTCTCCCTCACCACCTCTCTCCCACCACCTCTCTCTCCCACCCCTCTCCCACCACCTCTCCCTCCCTCTCTCCCAACCCTCTCTCCCACCACCTCTTTCTCCCACCACCTCTCTCTCCCTCCCTCTCACCACCTCTCTCTCCCACAATGTCTCCTTCCCTCTCTCCCACATCCTCTCTCTCCCACCACCACTCTCTCCCTCTCCCACCACCTCTCTCTCCCACCACCACTACTCTCCCACCACCACCTCTCTCCCTCCCTCTCACCACCTCTCTCTCCCACAATGTCTCCTTCCCTCTCTCCCACCATGTCTCCCCTCTCTCCCACCACCTCTCCTTCCCTCTCTCCCACCACCTCTCCTTCCCTCTCTCCCACCACCTCTCCTTCCCTCTCTCCCACCACCTCTCCTTCCCTCTCTCCCACCATCTCTCCCTCCCACCTCTCCTTCCCTTTCTCCCACCACCTCTCTCCCACCACCCCTCTCTCCCACCATGTCGCCTCTCCCTCTCTCCCTCCCACCACCTCTCCTTCCCTCTCTCCCACCTCCTCTCCCTCCCACCTCTCCTTCCCTTTCTCCCACCACCTCTCTCTCCCACAATGTCTCCTTCCCTCCCACCACCTCTCTCTCCCACCACCTCTCTCTCCCTCTCTCTCCCACCACCCCTCTCTCCCACAATGTCTCCTTCCCTCTCTCCCACCACCTCTCCCTCTCTCCCACATCCTCTCTCTCCCACCACCTCTCCCTCCCTCCCTCTCTCCCACCACCTCTCCTTCCCTTTCTCCCACCACCTCTCTCTCCCACCACGTCTCCTTCCCTCTCTCCCACCACCTCTCTCCCCCACCACCTCTCCCTCCCTCTCTCCTTCCCTTTCTCCCACCACCCCTCTCTCCCACCACCTCTCTCTCCTACCATGTCTCTCCTTCCCTCTCTCCCACCACCTCTCTCTCCTACCACCTCTCTCTCCCTGTCTCCCACCACCTCTCCCTCCCTGTCTCCCACCACCTCTCCCTCCCTCTCTCCCACCACCTCTCCCTCCCTCTCTCCCACCACCTCTCCCTCCCTCTCTCCCACCACCTCTCTCTCCTACCACCTCTCTCTCTCCTACCACATCTCCTTCCCTCTCTTCCACCTCTCTCTCCCTCTCTCTCCCACCACCTCTTGTTCTAAACTACCTGAGTACCTCATGGCCATCAGGTGGGCGAGTGAGACATCCACCGGCTCCATTAGCCAGCAGACAGTTATGCAAACACTAACAAACTACAGCCAATGGGTAGAGATGCTAATTCTCTCTGACTTCTCTTGGACCAAGGTACTTTTGAGTGGAGAAGGTTAGACTAAAGTCACTGGAAAACAACCCAGCTGGGCCTTAACGCGAGGCACATTTTCATCTCAATGTTGATTAGATTAAAAGTTGACAACGATAATTGTGATATGCAAATGTCTCTTTCTGCTCCCGCATATATTACAACTTGGTAGAGTGTGTTCTCTAGCAATGGCTTATATGACACACTCTGGGTTTCAAACTGAGCTTGTTAAGAAACTATTTTATTAGTAAATTGAATATGCAACGTTGGATTCCGATTTCTATAATTATGCGAACTGGGTGAACCAGATGCATTTTCATGAGCGTGTGGAAAATACAAAAATTTGGTTATTTGCAATTGGTGGGAGAATGTATTCCTTTTTAAATTAATTGAATTAATGATTTAAATCCATTTCCATGTTCCTCTTTAAAGAGACACTGTTTAATGTCGTTCCTTAAGGATATGCAACGCGATGTGCCGATCCAATCTCAAAGATATGTGAAAAAGAAGGATTTGCATTATAGCTCTAGCTTCTGAGGATCGTCAGATCATTTTTTCACTCTCATTTCAACTCTGCTTTCACAGTCCAACTCCAGTGAACTGAAATGAAACATCAAAGCTGTCTCACATTGCACCCTACGGTTTTTATAGAACAGTTATTGCTTATTTGGGACTTGATGAAGACATAACTGTTGGCCTGTGTACCATTGTTACGAATCCCTTTTGGCCCAACAGTCTAGGGGGGGATGGTAATGAGACCCGTAACATAACTCAGGCAAATTATAATAGTAAACAAAGTAAAAGTGTGAACGAAATAACCAGGACAACTGAAATCTATCGTCAAACTCCGTCAAACTTATTTGACAACACACGGTAATGGGGGGGAGCAGGAAAAGGGGCTGAGCTGGACCCAAGGAAAGAAACAATAAGTATTCAACAACACTCCTAAGCTAGACTAGCCTACTTTAACAATAGCTAACTAACTAACCAAAAATACAGTGGGTGGTCCGCCCAGTTCTAACTAGTGTATTTAACAAAGTCTACCTACGGGTAGTGTATGCCCATGGGCAACTTGTCTTGGTTTCCCCCTTTTCCCACCAGCAAACAAACACCATAACCAAAACAATACTCACAGGTGAGGACAAAGTGCTATGGAGGTGCTCAAACAAAAGAGAGGTTAATACACAACGAGAGAGTGAAACACAGAGACCTACAGACATGGCATTTACAGAGAGATTGAGCTCCAGAGCAAATTACTGACAGGGTTTTTAAACCAAGGGAAAGGAACTGTGATAGGGTAGGAAAACAGGAGGAGGTGTGTCTTCTGATTGATGATTGGATTGGTGACTGATTGGGGAGTGATGATTTTCACCTGTGAGGGGAGAAGGAGAGAAAAGAACACAGGATACACACACAGGATACTGGTATCCGTAACAACCATCAACACATATGTAGTGACCGCTGACTTTCTGCTCTATTTCAAAACTCAGTTGTTTCTATAAAGACGTTATTACATAGAGAATATACTGTAATGGCAGACGTTCACTTTTCAACCACTGTGATAGCTCAGTATCTCTTATACTGTGATAGCTCAGTATCTCTTATACTGTGATAGCTCAAGTTCTCTTATACTGTGATAGTTCAGTATCTCTTATAATGTGATAGCTCAGTATCTCTTATACTGTGATAGCTCAGTATCTCTTATACTGTGATAGCTCAGTATCTCTTATACTGTGATAGCTCAAGTTCTCTTATACTGTGATAGTTCAGTATCTCTTATAATGTGATAGCTCAGTATCTCTTATACTGTGATAGCTCAGTATCTCTTATACTGTGATAGCTCAGTATCTCTTATACTGTGATAGCTCAGTATATCTTATACTGTGATAGCTCAGTATCTCTTATACTGTGATAGCTCAGTATCTCTTATACTGTGATAGCTCAGTATCTCTTATACTGTGATAGCTCAGTATCTCTTATACTGTGATAGCTCAGTATCTCTTATACTGTGATAGCTCAGTATCTCTTATACTGTGATAGCTCAGTATCTCTTATACTGTGATAGCTCAGTATCTCTTATACTGTGATAGCTCAGTATCTCTTATACTGTGATAGCTCAGTATCTCTTATACTGTGATAGCTCAGTATCTCTTATACTGTGATAGCTATCTGTGATAGCTCAGTATCTCTTATACTGTGATAGCTCAGTATCTCTTATACTGTGATAGCTCAGTATCTCTTATACTGTGATAGCTCAGTATCTCTTATACTGTGATAGCTCAGTATCTCTTATACTGTGATAGCTCAGTATCTCTTATACTGTGATAGCTCAGTATCTCTTATACTGTGATAGCTCAGTATCTCTTATACTGTGATAGCTCAGTATCTCTTATACTGTGATAGCTCAAGTTTTCTTATACTTAACCCTCATTTGCTCCAGGGGTGTCATACTACTATTGCTGACCCAGTAAAAACAACACATTTCAGTGCACCTATCTGGTGTAAAACAAATGGTGACACTACTGATCCCATATCAGACTGACAAGAGGAAGGTCTTGTCAGATAGTGGTAAGAACCATGTGGGCCCCTGAGGGCATCTATATGGGGCTGTTCATAAGCCTCTGAGTCAGGGGGTCACAGTGTCAGAAACAGTCATAACATGGCTGTCAAACCTGACACATATAGAGTGTTGAAAGATGGTAAATTACTGAGAGGTTGATGGTAGATTACTGAAAGGTTGATGGTAGATTACTGAAAGGTTGATGTTAGATTACTGAAAGGTTGATGGTAGATTACTGAGAGGTTGATGTTAGATTACTGAAAGGTTGATGGTAGATTACTGAGAGGTTGATGGTAGATTACTGAAAGGTTGATGGTAGATTACTGAGAGGTTGATGGTAGAGTACTGAGAGGTTGATGGTAGATTACTGAGAGGTTGATGTTAGAGGAAAGGTTGATGTTAGATTACTGAGAGGTTGATGGTAGATTACTGAGAGGTTGATGGTAGAGTACTGAGAGGTTTATGGTAGATTACTGAGAGGTTGATGTTAGAGGAAAGGTTGATGTTAGATTACTGAAAGGTTGATGGTAGAGTACTGAGAGGTTGATGTTAGATTACTGAAAGGTTGATGGTAGATTACTGAGAGGTTGACGTTAGATTACTGAGAGGTTGATGGTAGAGGAAAGGTTGATGGTAGATTACTGAAAGGTTGATGGTAGATTACTGAAAGGTTGATGGTAGAGGAGAGGTTGATGTTAGATTACTGAAAGGTTGATGTTAGATTACTGAAAGGTTGATGGTAGATTACTGTAAAGTTGATGGTAGATTACTGTAAGGTTGATGGTAGATTACTGTAAGGTTGATGTTAGATTACTGAAAGGTTGATGGTAGATTACTGAGATGTTGATGGTAGATTACTGAAAGGTTGATGGTAGATTACTGAAAGGTTGATGGTAGATTACTGTAAGGTTGATGGTAGATTACTGAAAGGTTGATGGTAGATTACTGAAAGGTTGATGGTAGATTACTGAAAGGTTGATGGTAGAGTACTGAAAGGTTGATGGTAGATTACTGTAAGGTTGATGCTAGATTACTGAAAGGTTGATAGTAGATTACTGAAAGGTTGATGGTAGATTACTGAAAGGTTGATGGTAGATTACTGAAAGGTTGATGGTAGAGTACTGAAAGGTTGATGGTAGATTACTGAGAGGTTGATGTTAGATTACTGAGAGGTTGATGTTAGATTACTGAAAGGTTGATGGTAGAGTACTGAAAGGTGCCGGTCCTCTGTTGCCTATTTCAGATTTGTTGTGGAAAACTTTGTTCATCCGAGGCGTTTGTCCATAGTGATGAGACAGTCACGTAGGTGACATAATTTCTATTCTTCACTGGTAGCTCCAAGTGGGGAGTCTCTTGGGAATATGTTGAGTCACAAATACTGCAGATCCTTGTTCTGGAACAGACAAACGGAAAAAGAGATGGAGGGCCCGAGGGAGCTCTCATAAGCAGTCTTTGTTTTGACAGTGGCCCTCGTCCCCAATTACTGTGCTCCAGTAGCTCTGTAGCACACTTCAGAGAGTCCATCCTCCACTCCTGAGTGCACTTACCTGGACTGACCCTCCCTCTCATCTCGGTTGGCCAACCGCCTGGCTGGCTAGCTGCCCGATTGGTTCACATGGCATGCTGTACGGGTGGTGTTCTCCCAGCTGCGCGTTGCTATTGGCTGCGTGACTGTCAGTGACTCAGCATAACTACGCTCTTCCTTCAGTAATATTGTTTCATTAAATTATTTATGAATGTGAAATATTTGGGTCATATGAATCATTGTTGATATAGTTAAATTAAATTGTGTCTTTAAAAAGATGGGTAAAAATAACAATTTTTCTCCACTCGTGGGTATATATTAATTTGCACACATGTGTGAGTTATACTGTACTATGAGGGTTATATGGTACCTTGTGGGTTATACTGTACTGTGTGGGTTAAACTGTAATGTGAGGGTTATACTGCACTGTGTGGGTTATACTGTAATGTGTGGGTTATACTGTACTGTGTGGGTTAAACTGTAATGTGAGGGTTATACTGCACTGTGTGGGTTATACTGTACCTTGTGGGTTATTCTACACTGTGTGGGTTATACTGCACTGTGTGGGTTATACTGTACTGTGTGGGTTATACTGCACTGTGTGGGTTATACTGTACCTTGTGGGTTATTCTACACTGTGTGGGTTATACTGTACTGTGTGGGTTATACTGCACTGTGTGGGTTATACTGTACCTTGTGGGTTATTCTACACTGTGTGGGTTATACTGTACTGTGTGGGTTAAACTGTACCTTGTGGGTTATTCTACACTGTGTGGGTTATACTGCACTGTGTGGGTTATACTGTACTGTGTGGGTTAAACTGTAATGTGAGGGTTATACTGCACTGTGTGGGTTATACTGTACCTTGTGGGTTATTCTACACTGTGTGGGTTATACTGTACTCTGTGGGTTAAACTGTAATGTGTGGGTTATACTGTACTGTCTGGGTTAAACTGTAATGTGTGGGTTATACTGTTATGTGTGGGTTATACTGTAATGTGTGGGTTATACTGTACCTTGTGGGTTATACTGTTACGTGTGGGTTATACTGTAATGTGTGGGTTATACTGTACCTTGTGGGTTATACTGTTATGTGTGGGTTATACTGTAATGTGTGGGTTATACTGTACCTTGTGGGTTATACTGTACTGTGTGGGTTATACTGTACTGTGTGGGTTAAACTGTAATGTGTGGGTTATACTGTAATGTGTGGGTTATACTGTACTGTGTGGGTTAAACTGTAATGTGTGGTTTATACTGTTATGTGTGGGTTATACTGTAATGTGTGGGTTATACTGTACTGTGTGGGTTATACTGTAATGTGTGGGTTATACTGTGATGTGTGGGTTATACTGTACTGTTTGGGTTATGCTGTACTGTGTGGGTTATACTGTACTGTGTGGGTTATACTGTACTGTGTGGGTTATACTGTACTGTGTGGGTTATACTGGACTGTGTGGGTTATACTGTACTGTGTGGGTTATACTGTGATGTGTGGGTTATACTGTAATGTGTGGGTTATACTGTACTGTGTGGGTTATACTGTAATGTGTGGGTTATACTGTAATGTGTGGGTTATACTGTAATGTGTGGGTTATACTGCACTGTGTGGGTTATACTGTAATGTGTGGGTTATACTGTACTGTGTGGGTTATACTGTAATGTGTGGGTTATACTGTACTGCGTGGGTTAAACTGTAATGTGTGGTTTATACTGTTATGTGTGGGTTATACTGTAATGTGTGGGTTATACTGTACTGTGTGGGTTATACTGTAATGTGTGGGTTATACTGTGATGTGTGGGTTATACTGTACTGTTTGGGTTATGCTGTACTGTGTGGGTTATACTGTACTGTGTGGGTTATACTGTACTGTGTGGGTTATACTGTACTGTGTGGGTTATACTGGACTGTGTGGGTTATACTGTACTGTGTGGGTTATACTGTACCTTGTGGGTTATACTGTAATGTTTGGGTTATACTGGACTGTGTGGGTTATACTGTACTGTGTGGGTTATACTGGACTGTGTGGGTTATACTGTACTGTGTGGGTTATACTGTACCTTGTGGGTTATACTGTAATGTTTGGGTTATACTGGACTGTGTGGGTTATACTGTACTGTGTGGGTTATACTGGACTGTGTGGGTTATACTGTACTGTGTGGGTTATACTGTGATGTGTGGGTTATACTGTAATGTGTGGGATATACTGTGATGTGTGGGTTATACTGTACTGTGTGGGTTATACTGTACTGTGTGGGTTATACTGTAATGTGTGGGTTATACTGTACCTTGTGGGTTATACTGTACTGTGTGGGTTATACTGTACTGTGTGGGTTAAACTGTAATGTGTGGGTTATACTGTAATGTGTGGGTTATACTGTACTGTGTGGGTTAAATTGTAATGTGTGGTTTATACTGTTATGTGTGGGTTATACTGTAATGTGTGGGTTATACTGTGATGTGTGGGTTATACTGTACTGTGTGGGTTATACTGTACTGTGTGGGTTATACTGTAATGTGTGGGTTATACTGTACCTTGTGGGTTATACTGTAATGTTTGGGTTATACTGGACTGTGTGGGTTATACTGTACTGTGTGGGTTATACTGGACTGTGTGGGTTATACTGTACTGTGTGGGTTATACTGTGATGTGTGGGTTATACTGTAATGTGTGGGTTATACTGTGATGTGTGGGTTATACTGTACTGTGTGGGTTATACTGTACTGTGTGGGTTATACTGTAATGTGTGGGTTATACTGTACCTTGTGGGTTATACTGTACTGTGTGGGTTATACTGTACTGTGTGGGTTAAACTGTAATGTGTGGGTTATACTGTAATGTGTGGGTTATACTGTACTGTGTGGGTTAAACTGTAATGTGTGGTTTATACTGTTATGTGTGGGTTATACTGTAATGTGTGGGTTATACTGTACTGTGTGGGTTATACTGTGATGTGTGGGTTATACTGTACTGTTTGGGTTATGCTGTACTGTGTGGGTTATACTGTACTGTGTGGGTTATACTGTACTGTGTGGGTTATACTGTACTGTGTGGGTTATACTGGACTGTGTGGGTTATACTGTACTGTGTGGGTTATACTGTGATGTGTGGGTTATACTGTAATGTGTGGGTTATACTGTGATGTGTGGGTTATACTGTACTGTGTGGGTTATACTGTACTGTGTGGGTTATACTGTAATGTGTGGGTTATACTGTACCTTGTGGGTTATACTGTAATGTTTGGGTTATACTGGACTGTGTGGGTTATACTGTACTGTGTGGGTTATACTGTAATGTGTGGGTTATACTGTACCTTGTGGGTTATACTGCACTGTGTGGGTTATACTGTAATGTGTGGGTTATACTGTACCTTGTGGGTTATACTGTAATGTTTGGGTTATACTGGACTGTGTGGGTTATACTGTACTGTGTGGGTTATACTGTAATGTGTGGGTTATACTGTACCTTGTGGGTTATACTGTACTGTGTGGGTTATACTGTACTGTGTGGGTTATACTGTAATGTGTGGGTTATACTGTAATGTGTGGGTTATACTGCACTGTGTGGGTTATACTGTAATGTGTGGGTTATACTGTACTGTGTGGGTTATACTGTAATGTGTGGGTTATACTGTAATGTGTGGGTTATACTGTACTGTGTGGGTTATACTGTACTGTGTGGGTTATACTGTACTGTGTGGGTTATACTGTACTGTGTGGGTTATACTGTAATGTGTGGGTTATACTGTAATGTGTGGGTTATACTGTAATGTGTGGGTTATACTGTAATGTGTGGGTTATACTGTACTGTGTGGGTTATACTGTAATGTGTGGGTTATACTGTAATGTGTGGGTTATACTGCATTTCTTTGTCTCTTCCATTATTCTACTGTATTTACCCATGACATCATCCCAAACTCTACTCTAATCCTCAGACTCTACTGTTCTGACACTCTCTAATGTACTGCCCCACTCCTGGCCCTGACAGTACATCTCCTCCCTGGCCTTTCTGCTGCACTGTATATCACTGTCGTCCCAACTCCCTGGGCCCACAGGGGCCGATATCTCCTCAGGGAGTCTGGAGCCGTAGTTTGAGGAAGTTGTGCCAAGCGAGATGGCACAACTCCAAATCAGACTGCCTCTCTATCATCGTTCAGGAAATGAAGGATGAGAGAGGAAGAGAGCTAGAGAGAGAGAGAGAGAGAGAGAGAGAGTGACAGAGTGAGAGTGTGTGCCACCTATATACCTGGTGTGCTATCTATATCCCTCAATAGTATTCCCATACTATTGAAAGGCTTGTACTGAAAGGCTTGTATTGGCTCACATCAACACAATCATCCCAGAAACCCTAGACCGACTCCAATATGCATAGCGCCCCTACAGATCCACAGATGATGCAATCTCCATTGCACTCCACACTGCCCTTTCCCACCTGGACAAAAGGAACACCTATGTGAGAATTCATTGACTACAGCTCAGCGTTCAACACCATAGTGCCCTCAAAGCTCATCAATAAGCTAAGGACCCTGGGACTTCCTGATGGACCGCCCCCAGGTGGTAAGGGTAGTTAACAACACATCCGCCACGCTGATCCTCAACACAGGGGCCCCTCAGGGGTGCGTGCTCAGTCCCCTCCTGTACTCCCTGTTTACCCATGACTGCATGGACAGGCACGACTCCAACACCATCATTAAGTTTTCCGATGACAGAACAGTGGTAGGCCTGATCACCAACAACGACTAGACAGCCTATAGGGAGGAGGCCAGAGACCTGGCCGTGTGGTGCCAGGACAACAACCTCTCCCTCAACGTGATCAAGACAAAGGAGATGATTGTGGACTACAGGAAAAAGAGGACCGAGCACGCCACCATTCTCATCGATGGGGCTGCAGTGGAGCAGGTTGAGAGCTTCAAGTTCCTTGGTGTCCACATCACCAACAAACTAACATGGTCCAAGCACACCAAGACAGTCGTGAAGAGGGCACAACAAAACCTATTCCCTCTCAGGAGACTGAAAAGATTTGGCCTGGGTCCTCAGATCCTCAAAAGTTCTACGGCTGCACCATTGAGAGCATCCTGACTAATTGCATTACTGCCTGGTATGGCAACTGCTCAGCATCCGACCACAAAGCACTACAGAGGTTAGTGCGTACGGCCCAGTACATCACAGGGGCCAAGCTTCCTTCCATCCAGCACCTCTATACCAGGCGGTGTCAGAGGAAGGCCCTAAAAATGGTCAAGACTCCAGCCACTCTAGTCATAGACTGTTCTCTTTGCGACCACATGGCAAGCGGTACCAGAGCGCCAAGTCTAGGTCCAAGAGGCTTCTAAACACCTCACCCCCTCCTTTACACTGCTGCTACTCTCTGTTGTAATATATGCATAGTCTCATCTCTCATCTCCACAGAGGAACTTTAGAGCTCTGTCAGACTATCGGGTTGTTGGTTACCTCCCTGACCAAGGCCCTTCTCGCCTGATTGCTCAGTTTGGCTGGGTAGCCAGCTCTTGAAAGAATCTTGAGTCCACTGTGTTCTTGGGGATCTTCAATGCTGCAGCCATTTTTTGGTACCCTTCCCCAGATCTGTTCCTTGACACAATCCTGTCTCAGAGCTCTACAGACAATTCCTTCAACCTCATGACTTGGTTTTTGCTCTGAAATGCACTGTCAACTGTGGGATCTTATATAGACAGGTGTGTGCCTTTCCGAATCATGTCCAATCAACTGAATTTACCACAGGTGGACTCCAATCAAGTTGTAGAAACATCTCAAAGATGATCAATGGAAACAGGATGCAAGTGCGATAAATTTCGAGTCTCATAGCAAAGGGTCTGAATCATTATGGGGTATTGTGTGTAGATTGCTGAGGAAATTGTTTTATTTAATCCATTTTAAAATAAGTCTGTAACGTGGAAAAAGTCAAGGGGTCTGAATACTTTCCAAATGCACCGTATGTCACTCTACCTTTGTATCTGTGTGGAGGTGTTACTGCATTAGTGTCTTGTTTACTTCACTGGTTCCCACTCTTACAGTTAGGACCTTTTTTAAATCATATTTTATTAGAGCACATGTCACAGCTTTGATGTCACCATCATAACACCTCTCTAGGCATCTCAGCAGGGCGCTGTTTGATGAGGTGTGAGTCATTCAGGTGAAACCCCGAGGCCATGGAAAGTTCACCCAGTCGGGGACGCTATCCACATGGGTTCACACATTTTGACGTACATGTAAATTGCTCAGGTTCTTAAAGTTAATGAGACATTCACGGGTTTTCACAGCCTCTCAGATTCCGTGTTCCGTGTTAGCTCGGTCTGTCTGTCTGTCTGTCTGTCTGTCTGTCTGTCTGTCTGTCTGTCTGTCTGTCTGTCTGTCTGTCTGTCTGTCTGTCTGTCTGCCTGCCTGCCTGCCTGCCTGCCTGTCTGTCTGGACCCTCTGCAGTCATATAAGGTTCTAACAAGGTTACAGGTCATTTAAAAGAAATCGCAGTCAAAACAAATATCATGATTGTTTTGTCTTGCTTTTTTGTAGACAGCTCTTCTACTTTCCCACCGTCCTTCACACTTTGACTTTGGAGTAAACATCATCAGGGCTCCCGAGTGGCGCAGCGTTCTAAGGCACTGCATCTTAGTGCAAGAGGTGTCACTACAGTCCCTGGTTCAATTCCAGGCTGTATCACATCCGGCTGTGATTGGGAGTCCATAAGGCGGCGCACAATTGGCCCAGCATTGGGTAGGCCGTTATTGTAAATAAGAATCTGTTCTTAACTGACTTGCCTAGATAAATGAAGGTCTTTGAAAGTGGCCCTGATCAATCCTCCTGTGTTGATACAGTGTTGACACGATGAGGTCGCTGCACAGAATCATAAAGCATTTTAACTGGGTACACCTGAACCTGTCTTCAGTTTATCTTCCGTAACCATTGTACCGCTGCCAAAAAGAGGGAGAAAGCCGCAATATAAACAGATGGATGGATGTCGAGGCCCATAAAGCACATTGTCAGTCAGGAACAGACGCCAGTCAGACAGAGGGCTTTGATAGTTTGTATGTGACAGGATAGCATCCATAACTAACAGTGGAGAGGGATGGATCAAGACCAGTGGCCTGCCATTTCAAAATGGCTACCACATTGTCATACGGTGGCACCAACAGCCTAGCCCAGGATCTTGTGAAGATCAAAATAGGTTGAAAAATACTGTAGGTTTTATCCTCAAGGGAGTTAAAGTGAAATACAATAGATACAAAATTGAGATTGTCGTAATAAATACACGTAAATCGTAAATCACAGGGTGTGGAGTCTACCTTTTTTGGCTGATAGACGGAGTGGACACTGGCATAAAGCATAACCCACCCATCCTTCGCTCTGCAGACTCAAGATATACAACCATCATTTTGGATGGGGGGTGATCTGTCACATAGTATTTCTCGCATCTGGCTCTGATGACACTAAATCTGCTGTAACAGTAATGGAGTCCCTCTGTTGTGTTTTAATGGCAACCCGACCAATTATACGATCCATCTATAAATCAAAACTCCTCTCATTATTCAGCTCTAAAGGATGAAAGGAGGGTGATAGAGATCATTGAGATCCCTCATATCGTACACAATAGTGTCGTGTCTTTGGCTATGCCAGATTAATTGCTATGACATGCTATTCTATAAAATACTTTCTCCGTAATTAATATCACCTGATTGAGCTAATCGGGTAAATGTAATAACTAGAGAGTCGGGCACCACAAAATAATATTTATAGATCTTCCGAATAAACTCTTAAAGATTTAGCAATATTTTACATCAATAGCAGTCGACATTAATCGTCATCTTACTTCAGTCTCATATTCTGAAAGTTGTACATTCTTGGTTATCTGCAAGAATCCTGCCTAACAAGTTGAATCAGCAATACAAAATTGGGTTTAATTATTTATTTACTAAATACCTAACAAATCACACAGAATTACATATACAAAGAATTCATTATACCGAGATCATTCTTTACGTCATAGGAAAACGTCCCTAGCGGGCAGAACAGATATGAAAGCTGGTCACACAAAAGAAAAGGGGCTGGGTTTGAGTGAAAGAGCGGGAAGACTGGGGAACAAAGGGGAGAAGCTGTGCTATCGTAAATACAGTATCTTATGAATTCTAAATTACCGCCCATTTGGAAAAGGAAAATGCAATAAATATTTACTCTGAGCTGCGCTTCAGTAGGTTGGTGGTAGTTGGAAGGCCGTGTTGCCAAACCGAGTCCTCTGTCCTTTGAAGAATGTCTCTGGTGGTCACTTGGAAACTTTGTAGTAACGTCGTTGTGTGGTAGAACGCCGTTTTGAGGTAGTTGGGATACTCTGTCTGTTCCTTCCTAACCTGCGTTTGCACCTGCGGTCGCTAACTCAACGGCTAGGAGGTATCACTTCTGTCGTGAATAAGAGTTCAAAGTTCATACCATTCGCAACCAAAGCTCATGCTGATGTTGGCTTCGTTCTTGTAGTTTTGTCTGAACCATTCTGACATGGGATCGTCATCTCACATCAGCGGAACACAAAGTTATGTTGTAGTCAAGAGCTTATATAGGAAGGAAGAGGAGGGTGTGTTTGAAAAGTTTTATAGCCTTTGTCCCTTCACAGGGGAGGGCCACTCACATTTTGGAAGCTAAAATCACATTTCATCCCCTCACAAATAATTTCATATTCAAACATTTAAATTGAACAACAATTCCATGTGACTCTGATAACTCTGATGTGTAGACTTTCCACTGTAGAGTTTATGTAATCTTATCATTGATGAGAATGTCTCAGATGACAACCGAACTGACATCATATTCATTAAGTACCACTGCATATGTTCAATTGGTCGAATTACCAGAATATAGTTCATTTCCCCCCCACATACTGATGTTCCTAGAATCTCTATGTTAACCAAGGTTTTTATTGAAATGTAACTTCAGTAGGTTAGAGAAGAGAAAAGGGGGGAAGAGGTATTTATGACGGTCATAAACCTATCCCCCAGGCCAGCGTCATGACAATAGCAAATAGAAGCTTGACTAAATTAGACCAATATCTCCTGAAATGCACTCAGAAGTCAATAATACCAGGCGCTGATATGTAATGAAAATAATAATGTGTCAAAGAGGATTTTCCACCTTCTTTTATCCAAGTTTCAGTTGAGATGTTTTTTTTTTCAGTCTTCTGAAGCTTTTGCACACTCTGTGTTGTTGTGGGCGTTGCTTTATAGGATGATAGATGTGTTGTGGGCTTTAGTTTGGATTTTTTTTTTAAATAGAACAAAATAAAACTATTTCATTTGGTCACAAAAAAACGTGTTTGAATGACCGAATAGCCTGAATTCCCCCGGCAGATATGGCTGAATTGTCTTCTGTCTCAGTCTGTGACGTTGGCCCTCCGCCCAGGCCCGATCCGACGAGGCAGTCTGTGACGTTGGCCCTCCGCCCAGGCCCGATCCGACGAGGCAGTCTGTGACGTTGGCCCTCCGCCCAGGCCCGATCCGACGAGGCAGTCTGTGACGTTGGCCCTCCGCCCAGGCCCGATCCGACGAGGCAGTCTGTGACGTTGGCCCTCCGCCCAGGCCCGATCCGACGAGGCAGTCTGTGACGTTGGCCCTCCGCCCAGGCCCGATCCGACGAGGCAGTCTGTGACGATGGCCCTCCGCCCAGGCCCGATCCGACGTGGCAGTCTGTGACGTTGACCCTCCGCTCAGGCCCGATCCGACGAGGCAGTCTGTGACGTTGGCCCTCCGCCAGGCCCGATCCGACGAGTCAGTCTGTGACGTTGACCCTCCGCCCAGGCCCGATCCAACAAGGCAGTCTGGCGGCCTGGGTGTGATTCAGACTGACAGCATCTGTCTGTGCCTCTGTGTGTTTGCAATACTGATCTAGAATGATGCTCTCAACTCAAATCCATCCTAAATCTAGGCTATCCCTTGATCTCGCAAGCCGTAATAAAAATCTCGAGCTTGAATGTCTGTCGAGAGAGAGCCCTCTTCCTTGTGTAAAAGTCATATCTCTGTTATACCATGAAGGTTCATTTGAACCCCAGTCAGCATAAGTTGGGCTCCACTACTCACACATTCCAGACATCCTCTAGACATCCTCTAGACATCCCCTAGACATCCCCTAAACATCCTCTAGACATCCCCTAGATGTCCTCTAGACATCCCCTAGACATCCTCTAGACATCCCCTAGACATCCCCTAGACATCCTCTACACATCCTCGAGACATCCCCTAGACATTCCCCAGACATCCCCTAGACATCCTCTACACATCCCCTACACATCCCCCAGACATTCCCCAGACATCCCCTAGACATCCCCCAGACATCCCCTAGACATCCCCTAGACATCCCCTAGACATCCCCTAGACATCCCCTAGACATCCCCTAGACATCCCCTAGACATCCCCCAGACATCCCCTAGACATCCCCTAGACATCCCCCAGACATTCCCCAGACATCCCCTAGACATCCCCCAGACATCCCCTAGACATCCCCTAGACATCCCCTAGACATCCCCTAGACATCCCCTAGACATCCCCTAGACATCCCCAGACATCCCCAGACATCCCCTAGACATCCCCCAGACATCCCCTAGACATCCCCAGACATCCCCCAGACATCCCCTAGACATCCCCTAGACATCCCCTAGACATCCCCAGACATCCCCTAGACATCCCCTAGACATCCCCCAGACATCCCCTAGACATCCCCAGACATCCCCAGACATCCCCAGACATCCCCTAGACATCCCATAGACATCCCCCAGACATCCCCTAGACATCCCCCAGACATCCCCAGACATCCCCTAGACATCCCTCAGACATCCCCTAGACATCCCCAGACATCCCCAGACATCCCCTAGACATCCCCCAGACATCCCCCAGACATTCCCTAGACATCCCCCAGACATCCCCTAGACATCCCCTAGACATCCCCTAGACATCCCCTAGACATCCCCCAGACATCCCCCAGACATCCCCTAGACATCCTCTACACATCCCCCAGACATCCCCTAGTCATCAAAGGGCATCACAGTCATAGGGGTTGATGTGTGCACGCTGACTTCAAATCAGTTTTCTCTCAGAGCTAGAACATCAGCTCTGCTTTCATCTCTGATGTGTCTTAATCAACTCTGGTCACTTGAGCTTGAGTTTATTATAATATGGGTACTTTGGATCCTGTATGCTGATTGGCTAAAACATCATTCAAGCCGTGTGTATATGTGACAATACTTGATAGTGTAATATGGGCAGTTTCAATTTAGTCACACAGAAAAGGCACTCTGGTACTCTTAACACTGAAAACTGTATTCCACCTCCATTCTGAAGTCGCCTTTTCTGATTACAACCATGTCAACCATTGCTAAAAGTTTTCCCTCTTCCTACGTTATTGCTTCTACGTCTACTCCTCTCTAAGCTGGTGTGTCTGCTCGCTGAGTCTGCCCGATGCACTCCGTTTACTCTTCTTGTAGATGGAGGCCCCTGGGAGCAACCTTAACATATTTGGACATTAAATCTGAATCAGCGCCTAACACGGTGTTTCTGCTCGTGCTCTGTTTTCCCAAGCCAGTGTCTGTCTCTGCCTCTTTTGCACAAATCTCCCTCTCTCTCTCTCTCTCTCTCCCCTCTCTCTCTCTCTCTCTCTCTCTCTCTCTCTCTCTCTCTCTCTCTATCTCTCTCTATATCTCCCTCTCTCTCCTCTCTCTCTCTCCTCTCTCTCTCTGTCTCTCTCTCTCTCTCTCTCTCTCTCTCTCTCTCTCTCTCTCTCTCTCGAGGGGGAGAGAAGGATTACTTACCCTTACTTACCCTATCCTAGGTATTCCTTGAAGAGGTGGGGTTTCAGGTGTCTCCGGAAGGTGGTGATTGACTCCGCTGTCCTGGCGTCGTGAGGGAGTTTGTTCCATCATTGGGGGCCAGAGCAGCGAACAGTTTTGACTGGGCTGAGCGGGAACTGTACTTCCTCAGTGGTAGGGAGGCGAGCAGGCCAGAGGTGGTTGCCCTTTTCTCGTGGCAACAGGTCACAAATCTTGCTGCTGTGATGGCACACTGTGGAATTTCACCCAGTAGATAGGAGTTTATCAAAATTGTTCTCTATCTGTCTCCTCTCTCTCTCTCTCTCTCTCTCTCTCTCTCTCTCTCTCTCTCTCAGTCTCTCTCTCTCTCTCTCTCTCTCTCTGATACACAAAAGCATGTTTTTGTCTTCTGCTGTTTCTCTCCATGCATCGTTCTCTGGAAATGACATATTACCATGGGGCTTCACCGGTGACTGTCAGTATATGTGAATATGTACTGCATGCATAAACCTCATAGTATCTCTATGCTATTGAAACTGTGCATTGCAGTTAGGTTTTGAAAGGCAGATAGTGCCATGGGAAATGGTCTGTAAGTTATCTTGGTGCAGCGGTCTAAGGCACTGCGTCTCAGTGTAAAGAGGCATCACTACAGCCCCTGGTTCGATCCTGGGCTGTAAACACAACCAGCCGTGATCGGGAGACTCATAGGGTGGCGCACAATTGTCTGGGTTTAAAAAAAAAATATTTTTTACCTTTATTTAACTAGGCAAGTCAGTTAAGAACATATTCTTATTTTCAATGACGGCCTGGGAACATGGGTTGACGGCCTGGGAACAGTGGGTTAACTGCCTGTTCAGGGGCAGAACAACAGATGTGTATCTTGTCAGCTGGGGTTTGAACTCGCAACCTTCAGGTTACTAGTCCAACGCTCTAACCACTAGGCTACGCTGCCACCGGGTTAGGGGAGGGTTTGGCTGGGGTAGGCCTTCATTGTAAAATAAGAATTTGCTCTTAACTGATTAGCCAAATTAAATAAAGGTTAAATAAAAAAATAAAAAATTTGGCAAAGTCCAATATTTTCATTAATTTTAAATAGAAAAGCTCTGACGAAAGGCCAAGAGGCCGACACTTAAGCTTGAATAAAACAGTGATTGGCGCAAAAGAGAGGTTTACAGGTTTCCCTTTTCTTTGAAGGAATCAAATTATTCCCACATACCTTTAACCAGAAAACTCAGATGTACGGCCTTGGATTTTGTCTATTCAATCTGATACACTACAAGGATTTATACCTTATCACGCTTCAGAGAGCATTTCTCACTATTTCTATGAGTGAGAGGAACAATGTATTTTTGTACTAAAACTGTCCAGTAAAGATTGTAATTTCATGTAACACTCCTTCCCTCTTCCTCTATCGCTCCTTCTTCCTCTTCCCCTTTCTTTCTATAATAGTAATATATGCCATTTATCAGACGCTTTTATCCAAAGCGACTTACAGTCATGTGTGCATACATTCTACGTATGGGTGGTCCCGGGATCGAACCCACTACCCTGGCGTTACAAGCGCCATGCTCTTCCCCTTCCTCTTCCTCTAGCTCACATCCCTCCAGTTTATTAATCCTGCTATCTGAACAGCAGTACTAAATGAACTCTCCTGTTAATCCTGCTAGTTGAACAGTACTAAATGAACTCTCCTGTTAATCCTGCTAGTTGAACAGTACTAAATGAACTCTCCTGTTAATCCTGCTAGTTGAACAGTACTAAATGAACTCTCCTGTTAATCCTGCTAGTTGAACAGTACTAAATGAACTCTCCTGTTAATCCTGCTAGTTGAACAGTACTAAATGAACTCTCCTGTTAATCCTGCTCATTGAACAGTACTAAATGAACACTCCTGTTAATCCTGCTATCTCCTATCAATTTAAAACATCATTACTTTCTTAAACGTTAGCCATCTGAACGCCGGCCTCCGAACACAACCCCCAAATTTGATTTATTAGTTAAACAATGTCTCATCAATGAACCTTTGACTTGAATCCCGTGGAATATTTAAGAAGCGTTTTTTCTTTCTTTCTCACCACAGTTTAAATCCAAACAACCACAAAAAGTGTTGTCTCTAACTCGATGGTAATGAGACCCTTTAAACCGGGCGAGAAATTCTTTCTCATTTAGGGTTTGTTGTTCTTTCAGTTTACTGTCCTTTAATCTAGCCAGCTTTTGGCTCCCTTGAATGAATGTAATCACGCAGACAGGTTGAGATGAAAGACACACTTCCCCATCCAAACACAGTTGTCTGTTAAATTAACTCCATTCCAACGCCAATTATCTGTCTGTCCTTGGCGATGGGGCCAAAAATGCCACGTCTCCATTAAACTCTCAGGCCTTAATTAGGGTAAGTGTAATGACCACGGGGCTGACAGTGGTGGTGGGCACCATGCCCAGACATACTCACCAGGCCCAGCATCTGGACCCACTGACTCCACAAGACCCCTCACACCCCTGGGCAAGAGACTGCCAGCAGGGGCCTGGTGGTGTTAGCATTTAGCAAAATCTCTATGAGAGAGAAGCTCAAAAGCTAGCTCGTGCACAAGTTATTTCAGACAGTTGATGAGCTTTCGATTTTGGACGTTGAACTAACCATTTAAAGAAAGCTATCATAACACGTGTATTCTTAGTTATACTGAGTGAGAGCATATAGACCTTGTCTCCCTGTAGGCTTCAGTAGAAGCAGCAGAGTGGGCACAACTTTGAGTTGAGCAGTGATCTCTGACTCAGAACACACACAGCCATCAGCAGAATCTGTCTCTCTCCTCTGTGAGTTATCCAGGTTAACACTGGGGAAGATGAAAACACCACTCGCTCACACTGGGACATGAAGAAATAGCTCAAGCCCTGCTAGGCCTCTCCATTTTGTGCAGCTCTGTCAGAGCTCTCAGCGGAAACATTGCCGAAGGAATGGGAGATTTCGGCGACTTGGTGTCTGTGTCTGTGTGTGTGTGTGTGTGTGTGTGTGTGTGTGTGTGTGTGTGTGTGTGTGTGTGTGTGTGTCTGCAGGTGTCTGTATGTCTGTCTGTCTGTCTGTCTGTCTGTCTGTCTGTCTGTCTGTCTGTCTGTTTATGTCTGTTTGTGTGTGTGTCTGTATATGTGTTTGTCTGTGTGTCTGTATATGTGTGTGTGTCTGTATATGTGTTTGTGTGTGTGTCTGTGTTTCCTCTTGTTTATATCCATATATTTGTGCCCACCGTTGTGTGTGCTGCCCTGCTGAGTGTTAGAGAGTAATGCCGTAAAGTAAATCCACTTGTCTGGAGCAGAGTGGGGCCGGGTGGACGTGCTCTCTGATCACTCCCCTTCATCATGGCCAGATGCCCACCTCTCCCCTCTTCCCTCTCTCTCCTCTCTACTCTCTTCAACACTGAACCACACTCACTGCTCTCCTCTCTCTCTCCTTTTCCCTCTCTCTCCTCTCTCCTCTCTTCAACACTGAACCACACTCACTGCTCTCCTCTCTCTCTCCTCTTCCCTCTCTCTCCTCTCTCCTCTCTTCAACACTGAACCACACTCACTGCTCTCCTCTCTCTCTCCTCTTCCCTCTCTCTCCTCTCTCCTCTCTTCAACACTGAACCACACTCACTGCTCTCCTCTCTCTCTCTTTTTCCCTCTCTCTCCTCTCTCCTCTCTTCAACACTGAACCACACTCACTGCTCTCCTCTCTCTCTCCTCTTCCCTCTCTCTCCTCTCTCCTCTCTTCAACACCGAACCACACTCACTGCTCTCCTCTCTCTCTCCTCTTCCCTCTCTCTCCTCTCTCCTCTCTTCAACACTGAACCACACTCACTGCTCTCCTCTCTCTCTCTTTTTCCCTCTCTCTCCTCTCTCCTCTCTTCAACACTGAACCACACTCACTGCTCTCCTCTCTCTCTCCTCTTCCCTCTCTCTCCTCTCTCCAACACTGAACCACACTCACTGCTCTCCTCTCTCTCTCCTCTTCCCTCTCTCTCCTCTCTCCTCTCTTCAACACTGAACCACACTCACTGCTCTCCTCTCTCTCTCTTTTTCCCTCTCTCTCCTCTCTCCTCTCTTCAACACTGAACCACACTCACTGCTCTCCTCTCTCTCTCCTCTTCCCTCTCTCTGTCTCTCTGTCTCTCTTCAACACTGAACCACACTCACTGCTCTCCTCTCTCTCTCCTCTTCCTGCCTCTGCCTCTGTCTCTCTCCTCTCTTCAACACTGAACCACACTCACTGCTCTCCTCTCTCTCCTCTTCCCTCTCTCTCCTATCTCCTCTCTTCAACACTGAACCACACTCACTGCTCTCCTCTCTCTCTCTCCTCTTCCCTCTCTCTCCTCTCTCCTCTCTCCTCTCTTCAACACTGAACCACACTCACTGCTCTCCTCTCTTTCTCCTCTTCCCTCTCTCTCCTCTCTTCAACACTGAACCACACTCACTGCTCTCCTCTCTCTCTCCTCTTCCCTCTCTCTCCTCTCTCCTCTCTTCAACACTGAACCACACTCACTGCTCTCCTCTCTCTCTCTTTTTCCCTCTCTCTCCTCTCTCCTCTCTTCAACACTGAACCACACTCACTGCTCTCCTCTCTCTCTCCTCTTCCCTCTCTCTCCTCTCTCCTCTCTTCAACACTGAACCACACTCACTGCTCTCCTCTCTCTCTCCTCTTCCCTCTCTCTCCTCTCTCCTCTCTTCAACACTGAACCACACTCACTGCTCTCCTCTCTCTCCTCTTCCCTCTCTCTCCTATCTCCTCTCTTCAACACTGAACCACACTCACTGCTCTCCTCTCTCTCTCCTCTTCCCTCTCTCTCCTCTCTCCTCTCTCCTCTCTTCAACACTGAACCACACTCACTGCTCTCCTCTCTTTCTCCTCTTCCCTCTCTCTCCTCTCTCCTCTCTTCAACACTGAACCACACTCACTGCTCTCCTCTCTCTCTCCTCTTCCCTCTCTCTCCTCTCTCCTCTCTTCAACACTGAACCACACTCACTGCTCTCCTCTCTCTCTCCTCTTCCCTCTCTCTCCTCTCTCCTCTCTTCAACACTGAACCACACTCACTGCTCTCCTCTCTCTCTCCTCTTCCCTTTCTCACTCAGCACTGCATCACTTCCAGTCCAATCTGTGTTAAGGCGTCTGCATGCTTTCCAGCCGAAAACAGTTCGGAAGAATACATGCATTTTTTACGATGACATTTTGTGACTGTTTTTGTTCGTTTAGGAATTCGGGTCCGTTTTTTTTGGGCTGTTCGGGCACATTACAATAATTTTTAAGGTCAGCCCGAAGTTTGGGAGCCGAAGTCTACGCCCCTTCCTCCGTTATTGGTCAGCTGTCGGAATTCTTCAATAAAGTCTTTGTTGTCATTCAACAAGCGAGACGACTCATTTTCGTGTACATATTTTCATTGAGAAATACTGCCCCAAACAACTTGTTACAGTAGATGTAAAATTGCGCGACTAAGGTCTCCTCTGCAAAAAACGTCAAAATGAATGACAAATTTCTTAAATTATCTTAGACCATTTTGAGGAAGTGTATACTTGCTACGGCATCTCAAAATGGACAAACAGTACTATTGTGCTTTTTTTTCTAAATTTTCAAGCGAATGTCTTTTAAGGGAGTATGTGAGCACACTCATCCTGTTCACCGAGCCGGCTTCGCCTAGCCGCCACCTGAACTGAAGCATGCTGACGCCTTTTGGAGTTTGGACTGACTATCTCTTTATAAACCCTTCTGGGCTATCCTTACTGGCAATAGCACAATACTGCTTTAAACAATTACTCTTAATAACATTTTATATACAGTAGGTTTAATAGCATTCAAAGAGGCAGTGTAGAGACCATTTGCATTTCAATTCTATATCAGATGCTGTTATCCAGAGTGACAATAAGCACATTCAGGTAAGGAAGACGACGGCATAGAAATCATGCCAATTTCATCTATTTGAATATAGAGTTCCTCTGTGTCTGCTATACTTGCTGGTTGGTCTGTGTTTAAAGTTATATCAGAGTCTCCTTTATACTTTGGTGTGAGTCACAGCAAAAATGTAGAATATGCAGCCTTGCAAAATGAAAGCTAATTGACTAATTGTAACGGCGTTCTTCGTTTGTCAAAAGAGAGTCGGACCGAAATGCAGCGTGGTGGTTACTCATGACTTTAATAGAAAAGTGACACATGAAATAACTATACAAAATACAAAACAACAAACAGAATGTGAAACCTATTACAGCCTATGTGGTGAAACTACACAGAGACAGGAACAATCACCCACGAAATACACAGTGGAACCCCGGCTACCTAAATACGGTTCCCAATCAGAGACAACGAGAATCACCTGACTCTGATTGAGAACCACCTGAGGCAGCCAAGCCTATACAACACCCCTACTCAGCCGCGATCCCAAATACTACAAACCCCAATACGACAATACAATAACCCCATGTCACACCCTGGCCTGACCAAATAATTAAAAAAACACAAAAGACTAAGACCAAGGCGTGACACTAATTGACCAGAGCACGCCTGTCAATTTTCCACAGACGTCACCCTTTGACCGGCAAAACTGCACCATTCAACAGAAAGTGTCACAAATAATTACGTTCCTTGCACTAGCCATTCCTAGGTGTTTGTCTTGGCTAGGCTGGAGAAACATTCTCAAGTAGCCGGCCATCAATCTCAGACATCTCAGGGTCCTTTACACTGCAGCCGTCACCTAACCATCACATTCTCATGAAACTGCCACAGTTTGTGGCTTTGCCAGTGCGTTTCGCCGCTTCGTCCCTGGCCCGTGGTTATTCTCCAATGGTTCAGCCAATGCTTCGCTGTCCAGCTGTCTCGCTGTCCGTCACTCTTAAGCACACCAGGGGGTCGAGCTGGGCAGTGCTATGCCGCTAATACGGTAAAGAGAGAGCTAATACGATAAAGAAAGAACGAATACGGTAAAGAGAGAACGAATACGGTAAAGTGAGAGCTAATACGGTAAAGTGAGAGCTAATACGGTAAAGAGAGAACGAATACCGTAAAGAGAGAATTAATACGATGCCTTCGGGAGCAGTAAGGCAGATTAAGGCCAGTTGCCGTTTTCTGGGCCTTTTCAAATATGTAATCCTGTTCTGTCAACTCTGGCCGTCAGTTTCAATATGTGAACCTGTAATGCTTCAGGTTTAGGAGTACAGGAAGGGAGAATGGTAATAAAAAACTGAAATGGCTGTAAAGAAAGAATGATTGCTTTTGTAGTTTGACTCGATTCCGTAAAACCTGTCATTCCCTCAGACCCAGGATATTCACCTCTCTCTGTTTCTCTGTTTCTCTTCAGATCCAGTGACTATGGCACCACCTACACAAAGCTCAACCTGATGCCTGGTACAACCATCGTGGTCTCTAACTTCTATATCTGCCCCACCAACAAGAAAAAGGTAGGAGGTGGTATAACACTCGGGTGCTTTGGGAAAGCTTGGTGACAGAGACTTTATGAAACACAAAGTTTAGGAGAAAGTGAGGGCACTCACTCTTAAAGGATACGTCAGGATGATTTGATTGAACCTGCTTCTCATTTCCCTGTTCCGTCCGCCGTGGCAGCTCGTCCAATCAGATGATGTTATCCCCTGGGCCTGGGGCTTTAATCAATAAGAGATTGAGAAGATTAGACAAAGTGAATCGTCCATACCCTCCATTCCACTAATTCCCAAATTCAGCTGGGACTCACTGACTCATCCTCCAGGGTCATGCTCATGCAAATACACACGTTTTCACAATGATTGGGGGCGAGACATCGGTAGCGGTTAATTGCCTGGGAATACAGTCATCATAATTTCCTTGAGCGAGAGACTGACTGAGAGTCTGACTGAGAGACAGAGAGCTGAGTGGACAGGGGGAGATTAATGTCTCTGGGGTCCTGACTGTGAGTGTCTGTCTTCTGACAGACTGGTAATAGGAAGTATGGCTCAGCTTGGTATTCAAACACACCCCAAAGTTAGCATGAGGGGATTCCTCTTAGTGAAAGACCAACCACTGCTGTAGTGTAGCATTGTGTGTGTGTGTGTGTGTGTGTGTGTGTGTGTGTGTGTGTGTGTGTGTGTGTGTGTGTGTGTGTGTGTGTGTGTGTGTGTGTGTGTGTGTGTGTGTGTGTGTGTGTGTGTGTGTGTGTGTGTGCATCTGAAAGTGCTTGAGTATGTTGCAAAGATGTACACTACTGTTCAAAAGTTCGGGGTCACTTGTCCTTCTTTTTCAAAGAAAAGCACTTCTTTTGTCCATTAAAATAACATAAAATTGATCAGAAATACAGTGCAGACATTGTTAATGTTGTAAATGACTATTGTAGCTGGAAACGGCTGATTTTTTTTATGGAATATCTACATAGGTGTACAGAGTCCCATTATCAGCAACCATCACTCCTGTGTTCCAATGGCACGTTGTGTTAGCTAAGGCTAATTGATAATTGGAAAAGCCTTTTGCAATTATGTTAGCACCGCTTTAAACTGTTGTTCTGATTAAAGTTAAAACTGGCCTTCATTAGACTAGTTGAGTATCTGGAGCCTCAGCATTTGTGGGTTTGATTACAGGCTCAAAATGGCTAGAAACAAAGACCTTTCTTCTGAAACTCATCAGTTTATTCTTGTTCTGAGAAATGAAGGCTATTCTGTGCGAGAAATTGCCAAGAAACTGAAGATCTCGTTCAACACTGTGTACTACTCCCTTCACAGAACAGCGCAAACTGTCTCTAACCAGAATAGAAAGAGGAGTGGCCCCGGTCCACAACTGAGCAAGAGGACAAGTACATTAGAGTGTCTAGTTTGAGAAGCAGAGAAGCAGACGCCTCACAAGTCCTGAACTGGCAGCTTCATTAAATAGTACCCGCAAAACACCAGTATCAACGTCAACAGTGAAGAGGTGACTCTGGGATGCTGGCCTTCAAGGCAGAATTCCTCTTTCCAGTGTCTGTGTTCTTTTGCCCATCTTAATCTTTTCTTTTTATTGGCCAGTCTGAGATATGTCTTTTTCTTTGCAACTCTGCCTAGATGGCCAGCATCCCGGAGTCGCCTCTTCACTGTTGACAATGAGGCTGGTGTTTTTTGCGGGTACTATTTAATTAACCTCTTAGCGTACGGATCCCGCTATCTGGATCAAAATCGGTGAAGCTGGAGTGCGCCAAATTAAAATGACAAAATTGTAATATTAAACATTGAACATACATCGTTTTAAATCTTAACTTCTTGTTAATCCAACCGCGTTGTCAGATTTCAAAAAGGCTTTGCGGCGAAAGCATACCATGCGATTATCTGAGGACAGCGCCCCACATCAAAATACTTTTTCAAACCAGCACAGGCGTCACAAAATCCCAAATAGCGAGAAAATAAATCACTTACATTTGATGATCTTCCTCTGTTTGCAATCCCAAGGGTCCCAGCTACACAATGAATGGTTGTTTTGTTCGATAAAGTCCTAATTTATATCCAAAAAAGTCTGTTTAGTTGGCGCCTTTGATTTCAGTAATCCACTCGTTCAACATGCATACAAACAAATCCAAAAAGGTACCGGTAAAGTTCGTCCAAACAAATCAAACGATGTTTGTAATTAATACTCTAATATCTAAATAAACAATTACATTTAAGATGGAGAATAGTTCAATAGGGAAGATAAAGAGAAGACCTCATTCACGCACCAACAACACACCTTGGAAAAACTACAACTACTCATTCGTTTTTTCAAAAAAACAAGCCTGAAACCCTTTCTAAAGACTGTTGACATCTAGTGGAAGCCCTAGAAACTGCAATCTGGGAGCTATTTATTTGTATATCCCATAGACTAGCATTGAAATGGCCTGTGACCTCAAAAGTTTTTAACAGTTTTAGAAACTTTAGAGTGTTTTCTATCCAATGCTACCAATTATATGCATATCCTAGCTTCTGGATATGCATATAGTTTACTTTGGGCACGTCATTCATCCGAACTTCCGAACACTGCCCCCTAGCCCTAAGAGGTTATTAATGAAGCTGCCAGTTGAGGACTTGTTAAATAACCTTTTCAACACACACATCTTCTAAATAGCCTCTAAATAGACTTGCAGATGTAACATTAATCTGCAGTTGATACTGTGAAGCTTGGTGTCAGTAGAGAAGGATACCACGGACATTGTAGACTGCCTCTAGATGTGTATTTGGGTCAGACCTGGGTTCAAATGTATTTAGAATCAATAAGCATTTTCTTGAACCTGCCTTGAGTGCCAGTTGGGTGGGGTTTTGCACTTTTGGGACCATCCTCCCAGCTTGATTTTGCCTGTTAAATCAAGCAAAGTACTTGAAAGAAAACACATACTATTTGATTCCAGGTCAGATTTGGGTTACCCTCAGGCTAGGTTGAAATGAACAGTATCCGTCAATTCTGTGGAGGTAGACAGGTTTTGTTAACATCGGCTGGATGACAGGTCATTGATCCAGTACGGGAAGCTTCTTTTAGGTGGTGTGGTGGACGTGTGACTGGCCCAGCCTTGCGTGAATGATAAACCTCTATCCTCAGAAAACTGACAGAGAAGATGAGAGAGTTTTACTGCCTGAAGATAACCTTGTAGAGGGAGACCTCTATTCACACACTGAGGTGTGGGTGTGGGTGAGAGAGAGAGAGAGAGAGAGAGAGAGAGAGAGAGAGAGAGAGAGAGAGAGAGAGAGAGAGAGAGAGAGAGAGAGAGAGAGAGAGAGGGAGGGTGAGAGAGATAGAGAGATGGAGGGGTAGAGAGAGAAATGGAGGGGTAGAGAGAGAGATGGAGGGGTAGAGAGAGAGATGGAGGGGTAGAGAGAGGGATGGAGGGGTAGAGAGAGAGATGGAGGGGTAGAGAGATAGAAGGAAGGGTAGCGAGAGCGAGAGAGGGGGGCGTGAGAGAGAGCGACATGGATGGATAGAGGGCAAGAGAGGGGTAGAGAGAGAGGGGGGGTGAGAGAGTGAGGGAGGGAGGGGGGGTGAGAGAGTGAGGGAGGGTGGGGGGTGAGAGTGAGGGGGGGTGAGAGAGTGAGGGAGGGAGGGGGTTGAGAGAGTGAGGGAGGGGGTGAGAGAGTGAAGGAGGGAGGGGGTGAGAGAGTGAGGGAGGGGGTGAGAATGAGGGAGGGAGGGGGTGAGAGAGTGAGGGAGGGAGGGGGGGCTGAGAGGAAGTGAAAGGAAGAAGTGTCAGAGACAGAAAGATACAGAACAGAGAAACTGAGACTGGCCTTGAGAGGAAACAGCCTCCTTTCATTTGGACAGACAGTATCATATAGTTTTCTATGATGGACAGTGAAATAGCAGGCTGATTATGCCTGGCCAGATTGCTGTCTGACTCTCTCTATTGTAATTCCTCGACTCGATAGAAAACTTTAATGGAAGGAAGACCATTTTTTAAAATTGGTTAATTTTCCTCTAAAATACATTTTCCTCCTTTGTCCAGCATTATCTCACGGTAGAGGAGCCGCGCAGGCAATTATGAAGAAAATTATGGTGGAATCTGTTCAAAAGCAGTGAAAGGAGACGCATTTTAATGGCATTTGACCTTCTAGGCAGATAGAGGAAATTAACTGAGAGAGTGTTTGGAGTTTCTTCCCCCTATTTGCCCAGTGCTGTGGAGAGTAACTAGCTTATTTCATATTTAATTCGTTTCTACTGCCAAAACCCTTGTTGAAATATATACTAATCCAGAACTTCTTGGCTATACATTTACTTGGAAGGGAATCCCTTTTGAGCATAGCCTACATCATTGTGGCAGATATGTAGTTATGGGCCTTAAAAATATGCCTATATTTGTTATGTCGTTTTATAAACGAGAAAATGTGAGGCTCTACAACCGTGAAGCGGTTGATGACCGTTGACATGAATATAGAACATAGTTTTACCCTGCTCGACAAGGGGGACGAGCCTATCTGAAGGCTGTAAACTGCACCCGCTAAACCCATGAGGTGACCCAAAGGAGACCCAACCAATCCCTTGTTTCTGTTCCCTCTCCACTCCCCTTCCATTCCTATGAAGTCACAGCTGTGGCCTATGGACATAGAGAATCAGCAATGCTTTCATCTCAGGCCTACAGTCACTGGTCTGGGACCTGCTCTGGGAGAGATAAAGAGGCAGGGGAGCATGGGGAACGGTGAACTGAGATCAGTCAGATGCTAGGGTATAGCTAAATCTTACTAGATGATTACTGGTTCAAGGCTTTTGACAGCTATGGGGATTCTCCATACATGTCCGGACGTTTCAAAAGCTATGTTAAACCTCTGTGAGCCTGGGCCTGTATGTCAAACAGAGAACAGTTGGTTCTTCATGACTGCTCCATCCTATGTTATAGTGTAGAACTAGAATTATCTTGATCATTTTACTACTAGCCTATCCCAAGAGCTGGAATCCCCAATCCAGTGGCTCTGGAATGATTCTGGAATTATTCTGGAATGATTCTGGAATGAATCTGGAATGATTATGTAATGAACCTGTAATGATTCTGAAATGATTCTGGAATTAATCTGGAATGATTCTGTAATGAACCTGGAATGATTCTGAAATGATTCTGGAATGAATTTGGAATGATTCTAGAATGATTCTGGAATGAATCTGGAATGAATCTGAAATGATTCTGGAATGATTCTGGAAACCTAATATACCCAGGTCTTAATGCTACATTTTCTTCCGTATAAGAATGAGTAGCACTACCAAATACTGTAAGATACCACATCTACAATTCCATAGACCTGATTGCTAGCTACAGTAGCTAACGCTCAATGAATTCAGATGATGATACAGTGTGAAACCCATGATAAGGTTTGTCCTGTCCATGGTGGGACCTAAAGGCCTGGTAATGTATTGATCTACTTAACTTGTATCTGAGGTAGGCGACTGTGTGTGTGTGTGTGTGTGTGTGTGTGTGTGTGTGTGTGTGTGTGTGTGTGTGTGTGTGTGTGTGTGTGTGTGTGTGTGTGTGTGTGTGTGTGTGTGTGTGTGTGTGTGTGTGTGTCCCGCGGTGTGTTGGGGACTCTGTAATCAACACTGTGCCACACATAGTCCCATGACAGCGATAAATGGATTGACCTGAACCAGATTCTCTCACAGATCAATACAGGGGAATATACCATTGGCTCATAGATGGGGGATAGGCTCACAGTGCTATCTGGTGGTAGGTAGGGAGAGAATGCTGATTATTGCAGTTACATTATTATGCCATTGCGTGCCTTACTACAATGAGTGATCCATTTAGCTCAAGTTATGTTCGACCAAATGTTATATGATCAAGTGCTGTTTGATTGATTCCTTCCGTTGTGCGTCTATGAAAAGCTGCTGTGGCCGCTTGTTACATTGATTAGGTTTGAAAATAACACACAGTCCTTTTGGCACCAGTTGTCCAATATAAGACTTAGCTTCTAAAAATAAACAGAGGTATTTGATCCATTCAGTCAGTTGTGTGTCTATGAAAAGCTGTTGTGGTTGTTAGCTACATTTATTACGTTTGACATAACACACTCATTTTGGCCCAGTTCTCCAATATTAGCCTTAGCTTCTAAAAATAACCATCGGCCAATCGCTTTAAAACAATCCCAAGCAGATTAAAGCGATTGGCCAAATTGAACCATAGCCTTTCAATTTAATTTTGGGAAGCTGGTTGCCTTGACTGTAGCGAGCTGACAGGCCTTTAACCCCAGCTTAAACAGACTGGTAATTATATTAAAACAAGCACTTTGAAATCTCTAATGGGATGTAGAGGGCTTTGTTATGATACTATACTGAACAAACATATAAACGCAACATGTAACATGTTGGTCCCTGGGTTTCATGAGCTGAAATAAAAGATCCCAGGAATGTTCCATTCGTACAAAAGGCTTATTTCTCTCAAATGTTGTGCAAAAATGTGTTTACATCCCTGTTAGTGAGCATTTCTCCTTTGCCAAGATAATCCATCCACCTGACAGGTGTGGCATATCAAGAAGCTGATTAAACAGCATGATCATTACACAGGTGTACCTTGTGCTGGGGACAATAAAAGGCCACTCTAAAATGTGCAGTTTTGTCACACAACACAATGCCACAGAAGTCTTAAGTTTTGAGAGAGCGTGGAATTGGCACGCTGACTGCAGGAATGTCCACCAGAGCTGTTGCCAGAGAACTGAATGTTCATTTCTCTCTCTACCAACATCGATTTAGAGAATTTGGCAGTACGACCAACTGGCCTCATAACTGCAGACAACTTGTATGGTGTGTGGGTGAGCGGTTTGCAGTTTTCAACATTGTGAACAGAGTGCCGCATGGTGGCGGTGGGGTTATGGTATGGACAGGCATGAACAACATACACAATTGCATTTTATCGATGGCAATTTGAATGCACAGAGATACCGTGACGAGATCCTGAGGCCCGTTGTCCTGCTAATCATCTGCTGCCATCACCTCATGTTTCAGCATGATAATGCCCAGCCCCATGTCGCAAGGATCTGTACACAATTGGTAGCTGAAAATGTCCCAGTTCTTCCATGGCCTGCGTACTCCCCAGACATGTCACCTGTTGAGCATGTTTTGGGATCGATGTGTACGACAGCATGTTCCAGTTCTCCTTTGAAACTAGAGGCTAGAAGCTAGAAGCTAGAGGCTAGAGACTGAAGCAGGGATCATCAACTAGGTCCTCTCCCCTTCTCCTCCTCTCCCCTTCTCCTCCTCTCCCCCTCTCCCCCCTCTCCTCCTGCTCTCCTCATCCTCTCCTCCTACTCTCCTCATCCTCTCCCCCTCTCCCCCCCTCTCCCCCTCTCTCCCTCCTCTCCTCCCCTCCATTTCTCCTCCTGCCATCTCTCCCTGTGTGACAAATGCCACCCTTCTGATCTATAGGGTCTTCCATCCTGCACTAACACTGCCATAAATATTAACATCACAATAGAGACTATTTTTATGATGCTCTCTTCATCTCCCTCCTCCTTCCCTCCTCCTCTCATCTCCCTCCTCTTCCTTGCTAACTGCTGCAGTGAGACCCTGAGCCAGACACCATGAATTGATTGATCGTGACTGGGAGGAAGTGGAGGAGAAAGGGGTGTGTGTTTGTGTGTGTGCGTGTGTGTGTGCGCGTGTGTGTGTGTGTGTGTGTATGTGTGTGTGTGTGTGTGTGTGTGTGTGTGTGTGTGTGTGTGTGTGTGTGTGTGTGTGTGTGTGTGTGTGTGTGTGTGTGTGTGTGTGTGTGTGTGTGTGTGTGTGTGTGTGTGTGTGTGGATAAGTAGGGAGATGGCAGTTCAGTAAGGTGACCCTAAAGACCCTAGTTGCTGATCCGATACGGGGGAGAAAGAGGCATGAGGGGGAGACCGTCCTGTTGTGTAGCTGAGACAGCAAATACTCTAAAAGGGGAAAGAGGGAGGGGATAGAATACTAAATAACTAAACAATAAACAGAAACAGTAAGTGCTTTAGCTACAGTGATTTCATGCAGACTCCATTGCACAGTATCCTGCCGTAATGCTGTATATTCCTATCTCTCTCCAGTCTACTGTGTTACAATGGCTGTGCTGTAACATTGTTGCTATGAGGGATGGATGGGAAATCCTCAGCTTGTTGTGTTTCCAGGCAGACAGATAGGCAGACAGGCAGGCAGACAGGCAGGCAGACAGATAGGCAGACAGGCAGGCAGGCAGACAGGCAGACAGGCAGGCAGACAAATAATGACGGCGAATGAATAGATCGATAGAGATTCTCCCCCAAAGCCAGTCCTACTGCCTCATCCACTACCCCCCTCCCTCACCCCTCCCCTCCTCAGCACAGCTCAGTTCAGTGAGGCAGCCAGCGGCCAGCCTGAGGATAATTATGTGATCTATACAAACTCAAAACTTTCTCTCTCTCTCTCTCCCTCTGTCTCTCTCTCTCTCTCTCTCTCTCTCTCTCTCTCTCTTTCTCTCTCTCTCTCTCTCTCTCTCTCTCTCTCTCTCTTTCTCTCTCTCTCTCTCTCTCTCTCTCTCTCTCTCTCTCTCTCTCTCTCTCTCTCTCTCTCTCTCTCTCTCTCTCTCTGTTTCTCTGTGCCTCGATCCCCCTCTCTGTCTCCATCTCTCGATTTTTCACTTATCTTTTCCTAATTCTATGGCTTGGGAGTTGAGAGAAAAGGGAGAGTGGAGAGAGTGAAAAAGTGAGGGTAGGAAAGGAGAAGTGATGAAAACCCAAGGTCTCAAACTAGAAAATGTATATTTTGGGGGATTTTCTTGCATTGCAGCGAGGCTGGAGTTAGAGCCTAGAGCCTAGACACTAGAGAATAGAGGCTGGAGTTAGAGAATAGAGCCCAGACACTAGAGAATAGAGGCTGGAGTTAGAGAATAGAGCCCAGACACTAGAGAATAGAGGCTAGACACTAGAGTATAGAGACTGGAGGATAGAGAATAGAGCCTAGAGCCTCCCTAGAGAATAGAGCCTAGACACTAGAGTATAGAGCCTGGAGGATAGAGAATAGAGACTAGAGTCTAGAAACTAGATGCTAGAGTCTGGAGAATAGAAGCTACAGACTAGAGAATAGAGCCTATAACCTAGAGGCTAGAGCCTAAAGCCTAGAGGCTAGACACTACAGACTAGAGACTAAAGACTAAAGACTAAAGACTAGATGCTAGAGGCTAGAGCCTAGAACCTCCCTACAGAATAGAGCCTAGACACTAGAGTATAGAGACTGGAGGATAGAGAATAGAGGCTAGAGCCTAGACACTAGAGAATAGAGTCTGGAGAATAGAGGCTAGTGCCTAGAGGATAGAGGCTTGAGCCTACACAGAGAACAGAGTTTAGAAACTAGATACTAGAGTCTGGAGAATAGAGGCTACAGACTAGAGAATAGAGCCTATAACCTAGAGCCTAAAGGCTATAGGCTAGACACTACAGACTAGAGACTAAAGACTAAAGACTAGATGCTAGAGACTAGAGCCTAGAGCCTACATTCTAGAGCCTAGATTCTACAGACTAGAGCTAGGATGCTAGAGTTTAGTGCCTAGAGCCTAGAGCCTAGAGACTACATTCAAGAGCCTATATTCTACAGACCAGAGCTAGGAGGCTAGAGTTTAGAGCCTAGGGGCTAGAGACTAGACACTACAGACTAGAGACTAAAGACTAGATGCTAGAGCAGATAATTGGGGGAACCGGAACATATAGTAATTCCAAGTAGACTGAAAATTTGTATACTGTAAATTGACCTCAAGAAGCCTAAACATTTCAAAACTTGCTACATTTGTTTACAATCACGTGTCTCTCTTATGTATGAGAACAGATGTCCTAAATTAAAATGACTTGGAGCTGATTTCCTGGTGTTTTTACCATGTTTTTTTGTCCAACAATGAACATTTTACAAAAACACCTGGGTGGCCAAATAAAACCACCGTGGCCGCCCGTTGGGGAACCCTGGGCTAGAGGTTAGAGACTAGAGGCTAGAGGCTAGAAGCTAAGAGCTAGAGCCTAGAGGCTGGGGCTCGAGGCTAAGAGCTAGAGGCTAAAGGCTAAAGCCTAGAAGCTAAGAGCTAGTGGGTAGATGCTAGAGGCTAGAAGCTAGAAGCTAAGAGTTAGAGGGTAGAAGCTAGAGGCTAGAAGCTAGATGCTAAAAGCTAGAGTCTACAGGCTAGAGGCTAAAAGCTAGAGGCTAGAAGTGCAAAGCTAGAGCCTAGAGGCTAAAAGCTACAGGCTAGAATATTGAAGCTAAAAGCTAGAGGCTTGAGTCTAGAAGCTTAAGTCTTGAAGCTAGAGGCTAGAGGCTTGAAGCTAGAGGCTAGAAGCTAAAAACTAGAAGCTAGAGGCTAGAAGCTAAAGCCTGGAGCCTAGAGCCTAGAGGCTTGCTGGTAGAGGCTAGAAGCTAGAGGCTAGAACCTAGAGCATAGAGCAGGGATCATCAACTACATTCAGCCGCAGGACATTTTTTTTCTTGAGCGGATAATCTTGGGTCCGGAATATAACTACAAATAAGTTGTACAATACAGTAGACTGCAAATTGACTACAATAAGTCTAAACAGATTTAATATTTGACTAAAGCATAATAATTTCAAACCTTGCTTACATTTGTGTACGATCACGTGTCTCTCTTATGTGTGGGAATACTTGGGATCAGATTTACAAAATGAAAATCACTTGGAGCGGATTTCCTGGTGCTTTTGCAGTCAATGAACATTTACAAAAAACACCTTGGGGGGCCAAATAAAACCACCAAATCCTGCTCGTGGGTCACCTGTTGGGGAACCTTGGGTTAGAGGCTAGAGCCTAGAAGCTATATACTAGATACTAGAAGCTATACGCTAGAGGTTCAAAGCTAGAGCCTAGAAGCTAGTGGCTAAACGCTATTAAACTAGAGGCTAGAAGCTAAAAGCTAGAGTCTAGAATGTAGAGGCTAGAATCTAAAAGCTATAGGCTAGAAACCAGAAGGTAGAGGCTAGAAGCCAGAGACTAGAAGCTAGAGGCTAGAGGCTAAATGCTAGGGCCTAGAAACTAGAAGCTAGAGGCTAAAAGCTAGAGGGTAGAAACTACAACCTAGATGCTAGAAGCTAGAGGCTAGAAGTTAAAAGCTAGAAGATAGAAGCTAGAAGTTAGAAAAACACCTAGGGGGGGGCCAAATAAACTACCTGCATGCCAAATTCTGCCCCGCGGTCTGCCAGTTCGGGAACCTTGTGCTAGAGGCTAGACGCCAGAGGTTAGGAGTCTATTAAAAAATGGGCAGTCAAAGAAACAGGGAGGCTCAGAGTCATACAAAGTCATACTTTACCACTATATGACCAGACTGCATCTTATGAGAGCCTAGCTTAGTCTAGAAAATTGGCAATTTTCCCCACAGAGTGACACCAGTGACACTTCATATTCCTGACAGCTTTCCTAAATGGTTTCAGGGGGAATATCATTGGTTGATGTCTCACTGCAGGGATAACAAAGTGCATTTAGGTTAGCCTGGTTTCCAAATAGAGGACTCTTGTTATTTTTCTGTCCCCATCACTGTCACTTAGCCATTCAAATTGCATGTGAGTGAGTGAGAGAGAGAGTGAGAGAGTGGGAGAGAGAGGGAGAAAGAGGCCCAATACATAGTGATATTGTGATGGTATCTGTACGCTGTGGTTAATTTCGGACACGTACTGTACTGTAGCATGGTTTACCCAGAACCCCTGAGGAGTGTCAGAAAATGGTGTGCATCAACAGCTGTCACTGTTCCATTATGGGGGAGTAAGGTACAGATAGGGCTGTGGCGGTCACGAAATGTAGTCAACCGATGATTGTCAAGCAAATAACTGTCAGTCTCACGGTACTTGACCATTACTGAACATAAACACATTGATCATCTCCTGGCTCTCCACACATAGGCTACAAGCCACTGATGCATATGGAACATTTTAAAAAGTCTAATAAATCCATGTAATATAGCCTACACCTTCACAATAAACATGTAATATAGTCTTTTTAAAAAGTCTACACCTTAATAAATCCATGTAATATAGCCTACACCTTCACAATAAATCCATGTAATATAGTCTACACCTTCACAATAAATCCATGTAATATAGCCTACACCTTCAATAAACAATAAATCCATGTAAAATATAGTCTACACCTTCACAATAAATCCATGTAATATATAGTCTACACCTTACAATAAATCCATGTAATATAGCCTACACCTTCACAATAAATCCCTACACCTTCACAATAAATCCATGTAATATAGCCTACACCTTCACAATAAATCCATGTAATATAGTCTACATCTTCACAATAAATCCATGTAATATAGTCTACACCTTCACAATAAATCCATGTAATATAGCCTACACCTTCACAATGAATCCATGTAATATAGCCTACACCTTCACAATAAATCCATGTAATATAGCCTACACCTTCACAATAAATCCATGTAATATAGCCTACACCTTCACAATAAATCCATGTAATATAGTCTACGCCTTCACAATAAATCCATGTAATATAGTCTACACCTTCACAATAAATCCATGTAATATAGCCTACACCTTCACAATAAATCCATGTAATATAGTCTACACCTTCACAATAAATCCATGTAATATAGCCTACACCTTCACAATAAATCCATGTAATATAGCCTACACCTTCACAATAAATCCATGTAATATAGCCTACACCTTCACAATAAATCCATGTAATATAGTCTACACCTTCACAATAAATCCATGTAATATAGTCTACACCTTCACAATAAATCCATTATTTTAGACGGGTCTAAAGAAACATGATATGAAGAAAATACAGTCTATTTCAGAAGAACAGAACAGCATACTCTGAGTTGTTATCTTATGTTAGGTCCTGATCTGGCTATGCCAGATGGCTGTGGGCTACACTAGTTCATTTAGCAGACATGATTTGCTTATTATTCAGTGGCATTGTTTTATATTATAGTATGAAGAATACAATTGAACAAAGCTGAATAAAATATAAATATTTTCTCCAAATGATTTGAGAGAGTGAACACATGCAGCTATTCTGTGTTGAGGGGTAAACAAAGACACAGGTCCTCCTATATGCTTCATTTAGAGTTATTCATGTGACTTTAGTTGTTCTACAAACGTTGGGCTGTATGTTTAGATTTTTAATGCATTGTCAGGCTGCCTGATGAGACTCTAATGATCATTTGAAAAAGTCGCTTGAAAGGCATGAGCTCTGCTTTGTTTTTGTATTTACGTAGGTTGTACACACTTCATCAGTCTCTCATTCACAGTTCGACAAGCACTTGATAAATCCTCGAATTTCACTGCGGCATCCCCTTTGTGTGGCCGTAATGCACCCTAAAAAAAACACGTATTTTGCGGCTGCTGGCCGTTGTGCTCTTCTCCCTGAGTTGTGTGCGCTCTGTCACGTGATTGGGTCTTTCTCACAGGCTACAAGTGAAGACAGACACATCGTGGGAGCAACTGTGCGCGTCCTTATCCAATTCCGAGGTGCATATTGAAGATATTGGAGGACCTGTCCATATTTACTTTTTGTCAGCCAACAAGACGAGTAGGCCTAACGAACAGCAAAAGCAGTAGCCTATGTTAATCTACTATGTGCGAGAAATTAATATTCCAAACATAATCTGAGACCATTGGGGATATGATAAATCCCAAATGAATACAACCACTAGCATCAAATAAAAATGTTTTACGCAATGTGGCTGATGCAACAGATCAGAATGTTTAGCTTAAAATGTTGATATCCTATTAGGCTATTTCTTCACATAATAAATGTAGCAATGCGCACATGGTAGTAGGCTATAAGCGCTAATGTTCAATTAGCGGGAAAACACCAGTATCAAAAGTGACCGCAAATGTGATTAAGCATGTAATGCATTTATTATAAAGGTGCATTTTTCCCCAAACTTGAAAGTCACGCGCTGCTTATATATGTAATTTAGGCTCTACACCCCTTGTAAAAGCTCTACACCCCCAGTTCTCTGCTGCAAAATCAAATCAAAATCAAATCAAATGTTATTTGTCACATACACATGGTTAGCAGATGTTAATGCGAGTGTAGCGAAATGCTTGTGCTTCTAGTTCCAACAATGCAGTGATAACCAACAAGTAATCTAGCTAACAATTCCAAAACTATTACCTTATAGACACAAGTGTAAGGGGATAAGAATATGTACATAAAGATATATGAGTGAGTGATGGTACAGAGCGGCATAGGCAAGATACAGTAGATGGTATTGAGTGCAGTATATACATATGAGATGAGTATGTAAACAAAGTGGCATAGTTAAAGTGGCTGGGATCCATTCCGTTGTCCTGGGTGAAAGGCAGAACACAGGATCCGCTTCGCGAAAGTCATATTCTTGGTCGTACTGATGGTGAGTTGACGCTGCTCTTATGTTCAGAAGTTTGTATGTAATGAAACCTAAGATGACCTGGGGTACTAATGTAAGAAATAACACGTAAAAAAACAAAAAACTGTATAGTTTCCTAGGAACGCGAAGCGAGGCGGCCATCTCTGTCGGCGCCGGAAGTAACTACTAGTAGGCTACTAACTACCATCAACAAGCATCGGAGCTTGGAGAAGCCTAATTACCTATGGTCACTGCAACAGCCCTAGGTACAACGGCGGCAGTGAAGAGTGGGAAGAGGGGGGGGGGGCAAAGCGACGCAGTGAATTTTTATGAATGTGCACACACTGTTCCTGGTAGTGCCACTGAGGGGGTCTGACAGAGGTGGAGAGTGTCAGACAGTGGGACAAACACACTCCGGCCCTGAAGGAGCCTCCCTCAAAACTATCTCACTTCCTCCTTGAAGAGAGTTGGAGCTTCAAATGCTGCCAGAGATGTGACGACATGACAGACAGGATCTGTCCTCATATCCTCTGTCGGACTGAGCCCCCTTCGACTGAGACAGTCTGTCTGCTACTCCCAAAGTCTAGAGTCTAGATCAGCTTCTTGACAGACAGGATCTGTCCTCATATCCTCTGTCGGACTGAGCCTCCTTCGACTGAGACAGTCTAGAGTCTAGATCAGCTTCTTGACAGACGTGAACTAGAGACACCGGACGGTGAGGTTGTTTTTGTAGAGTTTTATAGTTCTGGAAGTTTCTGTTATCCTGTATTGTCATCTTACAAGCTGAACAACTTGTACCGGACGTGATGAAGGGATGTAAAAAGGAAATGGCGTGAGATTTGTCCTGTCTGAGACATGATGTTGTCATGCTTCAGCTGGACGGAGGGAGCTAACTGTGCAGCTCGGACGCTTGGACGCTCACCTGGTGACCACTTTGTGAGGTTAAAATAAATATGTTCACTTCTGCTCTCGTTTGGTAAACACCAGAGAGTGGTAGAGAGAGTGTTGGAGAGAAAGAGTGTGGATGTGCGCCTGTCTCTCTGCAGGCCTAATTGGAGCTGTGTGTTGATTCCCAATAAGGTAGACACTATACAGTCTCTGGTGTGTGTTGATTCCCAATAAGGTAGACACCAGAGTTTCCGTTAGCCGGTAATAGCCGGCTTTTGGCCGATGAAAAAAATAGAAAAGCAAATAAATAAAATAGTCTGTTGGCCAATTGTCCGGCAGAAGAAGAAAATCCCCATTGCAAAGTAATACTTTCTAGCCTCTTATACCAATCGATGGAAATCCATTTGACAGGTCATGCATGTATAATTAATTCATTAAATTGGCACGTGTATGCGGTATATTGGCTACGTATCTGATTTATCACAAGCGTACAGCATACAGAGCCTTTGAGCTGAAACTATCAGACATACTGCTGCTACAGTTTCTCAAACAGCGAATGCAATGGAAGGCTTCCTCAGTGTCTCACACACCACTTTGCAATGAGCTGGAAGCAGTGTGGAAACATAAACTTAATTGTTTGAAACCGGAAGATTTGAATACATATTATGAGGTATGTCTTACCTTGCGTCAAAGTAGCCTAGCCCAAAATGTTCCCGTGGAGTTAATTATTTAATATCAACTTTATATAATTGTCCAGTAACCAACGGATGTTCACACATAGCCTACTGCCTTGTGCGCATTGCTGTGCTTTTTAATGTGAATAAATAATATTGTAGTTTCTCAACATTTTAAGCTGAACTTTCTGATCTGTTCCATCAGACTCATTGTTTTTTTAATGTAATAGGCCTGTATGAATTTGGGATCTATCGTCTGTTTGTAATAGGCTATTTTCTCCTAGACAAGCTGACCAATAGAAAAGGTCAATGTTTCTACTATTGGGGATAATAGATTGACAAAGGCTCGTGATTTTGCTGTTCCTTATGTGTCTTGTTGGCTGAGGAAACGTAAATATGGACAGGTATTCTAACACCTTCAAAATGCACTTCAGAATTTTATAAGATGGACCATCCTGAACTTGCATGTTCTGTTAATATGAATTACCAGAATCTACATGTGATTTTTGTCATTCTGAACACTGTGGGCAGACACCGTAATCAGGTTACACTCCCAATGCATATGGCTTTTGTACATTTCTCAAATGTCCGGTCAATTAAAATGCTGCCGGGCCAATGTCCAGAAACCCTGGTAGACGTTAAACAGTCTCTGGTGTGTATGTTGATTTCCAGTCAACATGCCTCTCTGCTCTTGTGTGTGTGTGTGTGTGTGTGTGTGTGTGTGTGTGTGTGTGTGTGTGTGTGTGTGTGTGTGTGTGTGTGTGTGTGTGTGTGTGTGTGTGTGTGTGTGTGTGTGTGTGTGTGTGTGTGTGTGTGTGTGTGTGTGTGTGTGTGTGTGTGTGTGTGTGTGTGTGTGTGTGGGTGTGTCTACGTGTGTACGGCGAAGTCTTGAAATGATCCATCTACCACGTGACACACACCTTTTAATAGGGATAATTGGGTCCACACACACACACACACACACACACACACACACACACACACACACACACACACACACACACACACACACACACACACACACACACACACACACACACACACACACACACACACACAGCGAGGGTCCACATAGTTCTGTGTTGTGGGGTGGTAATTCCTGTTTCCCTGGAGACAGAGTGTGTGTCAGAGGAATGCTAACAGAGTTGATCTGGGACCTTTTCTGTCAATCTCATACTCAGGTTCAGTGTCAGGCTATGGGAAGATGTTTGAGGGACCTGGTTTAGCTCTGTGAATGGAGGTTGAATCCACATTCATACTCAGGTTCAGTGTCAGGCTATGGGAAGATGTTTGAGGGACCTGGTTTAGCTCTGAGAATGGAGGTTGAATCCACATTCATACTCAGGTTCAGTGTCAGGCTATTTGAAGATGTTTGAGGGACCTGGTTTAGCTCTGAGAATGGAGGTTGAATCCACATTCATACTCAGGTTCAGTGTCAGGCTATGGGAAGATGTTTGAGGGACCTGGTTTTGCCCTGAGAATGGAGGTTGAATCCACATTCATACTCAGGTTCAGTGTCAGGCTATGGGAAGATGTTTGAGGGACCTGGTTTAGCTCTGAGAATGGAGGTTGAATCCACATTCATACTCAGGTTCAGTGTCAGGCTATGGGAAGATGTTTGAGGGACCTGGTTTAGCCCTGAGAATGGAGGTTGAATCCACATTCATACTCAGGTTCAGTGTCAGGCTATGGGAAGATGTTTGAGGGACCTGATTTAGCTCTGTGAATGAAGGTTGAATCCACATTCATACTCAGGTTCAGTGTCAGGCTATGGGAAGATGTTTGAGGGACCTGGTTTAGCTCTGAGAATGGAGGTTGAATCCACATTCATACTCAGGTTCAGTGTCAGGCTATTTGAAGATGTTTGAGGGACCTGGTTTAGCTCTGAGAATGGAGGTTGAATCCACATTCATACTCAGGTTCAGTGTCAGGCTATGGGAAGATGTTTGAGGGACCTGGTTTAGCCCTGAGAATGGAGGTCGAAAACCACATTCATCTTCATCCCTCACAGGCCATGTAGAACCCATATGTCTCACGTCCATCATGTGGGTGTGTGAGCTGGGTGAAGGGATTCGGAGCGGGGAATGTACTATACTATAGACCTGACACACACACACACACACACACACACACACACACACACACACACACACACACACACACACACACACACACACACACACACACACACACACACACACACACACACACACACACACACACTCACACACACACACACACACCCAATTTCGTGGTATCCAAACTTTTAATGATCACGTACATTGTATTAAAACCAATACTGGAACGTCTGCCAATATCTTGTCTCATCGCTACAACTCCCGTACAGGCTCGGGAGAGACGAAGGTTGAAAGTCATGTGTCCTCCGATACACAAGCCAACCAAGCCGCACTGCTTCTTAACACAGCGCGCATCCAACCCGGAAGCCAGCCGCACCAATGTGTCGGAGGAAACACTGTGCACCTGGCAACCTTGGTTAGCGCGCACTGCGCCCGGCCAGCCACAGAAGTCGCTGGTGCGCGATGAGTCAAGGATATCCCTACCGGTCAAGCCCTCCCTAACCCGGACGACGCTGGGCCAATTGTGCGTCGCCCCACGGACCTCCCGGTCGCGGCCGGTTGCGGCAGAGCCTGGGCACGAACCCAGAGTCTCTGGTGGCACAGCTGGCGCTGCAGTACAGCGCCCTTAACCACTGCGCCACCCGGGAGTGAATTTCTACCTTTTAATGATCACGTCACCTGATACATTGTATTAAAACCAATACTGGAACGTCTGCCAATTTACTACTGGAGAATATGGGAGACCTAATGTCTTATACCAGTGTCATGCTTCAAATGTCACTGTTGTTGACAACATATATTACCAAATTTAGGGTCCATAGCCGTACATAATGTAAATCTCTCGTCAAAAGACACACACACTCAGGAAACGAAAACAAAACATTTGGTTAGGAATGTCTTCCTTTTTTAATTCTCTTTGTAATATAAAATGTTACGCAAAATTCTGTGTAGGTTTTAAAATGATTTTCCCGTTTCGTTTTACCTGTCCACTGATTAATCCATTTTCTTTTACGTTTTTCTGACCTGCAGGAATATTTATCGAATTATACCTCATGACCCTGTCCTGGAATCACATAGCTTTTACTTCTCGACCTATTCCCAGAACAGGATTTTATCAAAATGAACTTTCCCCAATTGTAGGTTGCGTTTAAGAAAATCAGTCTGTGTGTTCGTGATGGCATATCCGTTCACTGACCCTCCCTGCCGGGTCTGAGGCAGGTCACATTCTGCTCTGCTTAATCAGAGTGTGGGCTCCCTGAGCCACGTCTACTGTAACCCCTTGTACGGTTAACCTCAGTCTCCCCAGGAACGATCAGCAGGCGGAGGTAGCCATCCCATCCTCATCACCAAATTGAGGTGAAAATTCTAACCATAAGGAAGAGACTGTAGATTCTTCAAACAACAACTTTATTATATGATTGGCAAAAATGGAGCGGTTAACAGACCAGAGTTAAAAGCCCAACGAACAGAGTTGTCTCTCAGCTTTTATAGAAAGTACAACCTCTTTTGTCTACGTGGCAGTTTAGCAGATGTGTGGAAACAGGGGCAGGGAACATAGTGTAAAAGGTTATTTTTTTGTTTGTGCTGGTTAAGATAGATGCCATTGCTACCATTGTCTGTTCCTTCCTGTAAATTTCCACACAGCTAAGTTCTCAAACTGGACAGTTTTATTTCCATCTCTTCATTCAAAGACTCAATCAAGGACACTCTTAATGACAGTTGTGGCTGCTTTGCGTGATGTATTATTGTCCCTACCCTCTTGCCCTTTGTGCTGTTGTCTGTGACAATAATGTTTGTACCATGTTTTGTGCTGCTACTATGTTGTGTTGCTAGCATTTTGTTGTCAATTTGTTTGCTACCATACTGTGTTGTCGTGTGTTGCTGCCATACTATGTTGTTGTCTTAGGTCTGTATTTTTGTAGTGTTGTGGTGTCTCTCTTGTCGTGATGTGTATTTTGTCCTATATTTTTATGATTTAATTATTTATTTTTTATCCCAGACCCCTGTCTCCGCTTTTGCCTTTTGGCCGTCAATGTAAATAATAAATTGTTCTTAAATGACTTTCCTAGTGAAATAAAACATGTCATTATTGTAGATTAAACCAGGATGAAACCAGGTTGCCACATACTGCGGTCGCACCCAAACGTCTCTTCTCTGTACACCCAGACTTATGACTAAATCACACAAGACAAGTTTGTTTCAGGTTAGATAAAAACACTAGCATATAACAAGATACAATTCTCTAAGTAAAAAACAGCACAGCATGTTCTAATTTCCACCACGGCAAACATTACAAAGTTGAGCTAAGCGCTGAAAAGTGTCTGGATTTAAAAGGAAACATTTGATTAGCTTCGACTTTGGTACACTTCAAAATGGCGTCACCTCCAAAACTATCAGAGTCTGCGTTTTCTAAGTCCAACATGTGTCTACTGTAGACAAACAAACAGGTATGATTCATGGTGGGTTTTGGGAGGTTGGGTTCTCTGGAGCCATGTCGTGCATCATGTTTAGATTTCACTTCCTGGGGCATTGTCTGAGATCTGGAAAATAGACGGAGCGGAGCGCTGCGTCACCATGACAGGCCAAGGTGATAAACGACCTCGCTACGAAATGAGAGAACGTCAACCTTATGGCAGAATGAGGGAGGGAAGGAAGGAGCTTTTACCAAATGCAGCCTTTACATTTATGCATTGGAGCGGGGGAGAGGGAGACAGAGGAGGGGAGAGAGAAAATGATGTCAACAGTGAGAAAGATGGAGAGAGACATACAGTGAGAGAATGCTTTGAGACAGAGAGAGCAAGAGGGAGAGATGGACGGGGGAGAGGGATGAGGGAGAGGTTGGAAGAGGGAAGCTGATGACAAACAGGCTCATTATTCTCAGTTAAATGTCAGTTGCTGAACAGAGAGAGAGAACCCTAGACTGGCAGAAGGTGTGCCTGCAGGGCATGAACACAGAGCTGCAGGCATTTTCACAGAGGCGTGGGTAATGCCAGCCTTGCAGACTCCATGGAACACTATTATAGGGCATCCTATTATTGTTATCAACAAGAGCTATGGGTTTACATTGGATGGCCCACCTGCTCCAGACCTAGTTTCTGGTTTCAGTTTATCACCGTCTTCTCTCAACATTTCTGATGCAGGTTTCCACAAAAGGAGCCAGCCAAATTGTGTGACGTGTGATCTCTCGCTTTGTTGTTCCTCGTTTGATTCGATATCATCCCGTCGGTTGAGGGACTATGCATTATTGATGCGATGAATAAATACACAAATTAATAATGAAACAAATATGAATTTTTCACGGTGCTGTCTCGGTCTGTGTCAATGTGTGTGTGTGTGTGTGTGATGAGCTCAGGGATGCGCTGTGCGACGAGAGAACAGACAGGTGACAGCACATTGAGTTGAGATTAATGCCAGTCGTGAGGATGACTGGCAGTCCTAACAATGGGACTGCTCTGATTCCTCCCATGCATCTCAAACAATACAGGAGAGATAAGACAGCCTTGACATGAGCCCCGGATCAATTATTTAGTGATTGGCTGACTGGAATATGCTACAGTTTCAGTTTTGTCTAATTGCTTTACAAGGTGCTCTCGTTGAAGTCAGTGATACTGACACACCTCTGAACTAAACCGCGTAAATCCCATTGCTACTTTTGTTAGTGCTTGAACGTGGACTATCACCTTAAAACTACGTTGAACAGCATTGTTTACGCTAGTTTGTTGGTCATTGCTTATTCAGACAGCATTTGAATTTCATATCTCTTAGCATCCGCTAGCATTTTTGCTGGCGGATTGACTTTAGTCGTGAACACAGACCTTGTTTCTGGTTCACCTGAGGTAAATGTAGCATTGCTGAGAGTGTCTGAATCACAGAAACTTGAAAGTCGATTGCATAATGAATGGCCAGTTCCTGTCCAGTGTCGAGTTCAGCCCTCATGGGATTCTGCTCAATGTCTGCGCAACGCTGCAACAACTCCCACAAGCACACAGGCTCTGCAGTGTCAAGTTCCTCTTGGAAACCATTACAGGAACTTGTTGTCCTTTGCTGCAAAATGTTATTGGGATAAGAACGACTGGTGTGTACATACACATCTTTGGCTGTGTGCATTTATTCAGGAGCAGATAGCAGATATATCTTACTCAGATATATGTCTTTAGAACACTCATTCATCATAATATTGTAAATATCACTCTCGGGCTTGACATGGTACACTCAACTCAATCTAAATAATATACCAAATGGACAACGAAATCTATCTGTATGTTTATGCTGAAATGACAGAGATGTTCTTTACTACTCTGCACTTGTCCTTTCGTTGTCTAGAAGTCTCGAGACGCCACAGTCTTACCGTTAGAATTGTAGCTAATTAGTGGTTTAACTGTTGCGATCAGTTTGGGCAGTAAAATGGAGAAACACAAAGAGAGAACACGGGGTAATCTCAGTTTAATGGCTCGTAAAAAGACTGCAATAGTTTCCAGATGCCTCGCTTTTGTAAGATACTAGAAAACACAAGGCAAAAGACACCCGTTATGCAGTTTTCCCCGTTATAGACACATCTCTCTCTTTGAATCGGATCCTAAGATAAATTAGTCTCTTTTCAAAAGACGGCCAGTTATTTGGAACTGAGATTTCTTCCCGATTTTTCATCTTTCTCTTAAGAGATAAGAGGAACTGATTGTGTTGACTTTAAATGACAACCATGTACAGCTGCCGCCGTGTCCAATCTTTGTATCTACTATCCTTTTATCATCACACTGCTCCTGTCGTTTCTTTACAAAACGACAAGACAAAAACAACAACATCCTTGAAAATCGTGTGTGTTTTTGTGTTCAGGGTCATTCTGCCTCAACTCAAGGTTTCACATACATTACATTCTTCGGACCTACACTGTGGGAACATTCTTGAAACACACTACGCTCTCCCCTTTGATGGTGAACATACTGTACTCTGCCTCGTCGTACACGTTCAGGCGTTATATTCATGAATGATTTAATACTCTAAATAGCAGGCTTGTGGGGTTTTAACGATGTAGATGTCTCTCTGAGCAGCAATGTACACCGCAGAAGGTCAAGCCCATACTGTAATATGTAGAAATGTTGATCTCTCATGGCCATTTCCCCAAGGTCCAACTTGCCCTATATGTCCCAGGAGGGCCACCGTACGCGACGTGATGATGAGGATGTCTCTGACCTGTAGTTACCTCACCTTTTCTGCAATGAGCTTTAGACTCACTGTTAATGGGCACCTCAGACAGCGCTTGACCTTTGTTGTAGAATGGATGGCCAGAAAGCTAGCAACAATTACAAGACGCTGCCATGTGGGGAATCGTAAGTGCTTTGTTTGTGATACCATGTCTTGTTTTTTAAGTGTTTTGACTGATGTCAGATCTATGCTAATATACCTTAAATCCACTAGCTCGCTAACCAAGAACTCTAACAATGTATTTGAGAGACAACACATTGTGCAAATGTATTTATGTTTTCAATAAACATCGGGGATGAAATATGGTTTGCATGTTATCAACAATCTAATCAATCTAACCCTGTCTGTTTTGCGCACGTGTAAGTTTTGTTGCTAAAAAAACAAACCTGTTGGAGAGAGAGAGAGAGAGATAATTACTGTATGCAGACATTCACATCTCTCTCGTTCGCTCTCGCTCTCTCATTCTCTCTCTCTTACAGGCTTCACATCTCTTATCATGCCAGATTTCACCTCTCCACCATTATCATTTACTGCTTCCCTATACAGCTCTGTACAGAAACAAAAGATAGAGGGAACAGAGAGAGACAGACAGAGATAAAACGAGATAGAGGAAGAAAGATAATTGGAGGGAGAGAGAGAGAGAGAGAAGTGGGTTTAATAACTACTGCTAATTGGTGTTTTAACCTCTGCAACGTGATGCTTCTCCGTGCTAGCAGGATAACTCATGCTTCTCAGGAGCCTGACACTCTCCTCACACTCTATAGTTTGTTCTCCTTTTGACATGTCCCCTGAGTTTCGCATGCCGACAGTTGTCAGTCATATGAGTTGAGTTGCTGTCAGTGATGGGAATAGGAGACAGAAAAGAAAAGAAACTCAAGTAGAGAAGAGAGGAGCAGAGATGAGATGAGAGACACTGATACAGGGAGAGAGGGACAGTAGAGAGAGAGGGACCTGGTGGAGAAGAGAGGAGCAGAGATGAGCTGAGAGACACTGATACAGGGAGAGAGGGACAGTAGAGAGAGAGAGGGACCTGGTGGAGAAGAGAGGAGCAGAGATGAGCTGAGAGACACTGATACAGGGAGAGAGGGACAGAAGAGAGAGAGAGGGACCTGGTGGAGAAGAGAGGAGCAGAGATGAGCTGAGAGACACTGATACAGGGAGAGAGGGACAGAAGAGAGAGAGAGGGACCTGGTGGAGAAGAGAGGAGCAGAGAGGAGCTGAGAGACACTGATACAGGGAGAGAGGGACAGTAGAGCGAGGGAGCTGGTGGAGAAGAGAGGAGCAGAGATGAGCTGAGAGACACTGATACAGGGAGAGAGGGACAAAAGTGCGAGAGAGGGGGAGAGACTGAAGAAAGGAAGGGATCAGTGAGTTGTCAGTTTGCATGGCTGTAGACAGCATATTTTTCCCCTGCAGCATTCACACACTTCCTCTAATGGGAATAGGAGACAGAAAAGAAAAGAAACTCAAGTGGAGAAGAGAGGAGCAGAGATGAGCTGAGAGACACTGATACAGGGAGAGAGGGACAGTAGAGAGAGAGAGGGACCTGGTGGAGAAGAGATGAGCAGAGATGAGCTGAGAGACACTGATACAGGGAGAGAGGGACAGAAGAGAGAGAGAGGGACCTGGTGGAGAAGAGAGGAGCAGAGATGAGCTGAGAGACACTGATACAGGGAGAGAGGGACAGAAGAGAGAGAGAGGGACCTGGTGGAGAAGAGAGGAGCAGAGATGAGCTGAGAGACACTGATACAGGGAGAGAGGGACAGAAGAGAGAGAGAGGGACCTGGTGGAGAAGAGAGGAGCAGAGATGAGATGAGAGACACTGATACAGGGAGAGAGGGACAGAAGAGAGAGAGGGACCTGGTGGAGAAGAGAGGAGCAGAGATGAGCTGAGAGACACTGATACAGGGAGAGAGGGACAGAAGAGAGAGAGAGGGACCTGGTGGAGAAGAGAGGAGCAGAGATGAGCTGAGAGACACTGATACAGGGAGAGAGGGACAGAAGAGAGAGAGAGGGACCTGGTGGAGAAGAGAGGAGCAGAGATGAGCTGAGAGACACTGATACAGGGAGAGAGGGACAGAAGAGAGAGAGAGAGAGGCAGAGATGAGCTGAGAGACACTGATACAGGGAGAGAGGGACAGTAGAGAGAGAGAGGGACCTGGTGGAGAAGAGAGGAGCAGAGATGAGCTGAGAGACACTGATACAGGGAGAGAGGGACAGAAGAGAGAGAGAGAGAGGCAGAGATGAGCTGAGAGACACTGATACAGGGAGAGAGGGACAGTAGAGAGAGAGAGGGACCTGGTGGAGAAGAGAGGAGCAGAGATGAGCTGAGAGACACTGATACAGGGAGAGAGGGACAGAAGAGAGAGAGAGAGAGGCAGAGATGAGCTGAGAGACACTGATACAGGGAGAGAGGGACAGAAGAGAGAGAGAGGGACCTGGTGGAGAAGAGAGGAGCAGAGATGAGCTGAGAGACACTGATACAGGGAGAGAGGGACAGTAGAGAGAGAGAGGGACCTGGTGGAGAAGAGAGGAGCAGAGATGAGCTGAGAGACACTGATACAGGGAGAGAGGGACAGAAGAGAGAGAGAGGGACCTGGTGGAGAAGAGAGGAGCAGAGATGAGCTGAGAGACACTGATACAGGGAGAGAGGGACAGAAGAGAGAGAGAGGGACCTGGTGGAGAAGAGAGGAGCAGAGATGAGCTGAGAGACACTGATACAGGGAGAGAGGGACAGTAGAGAGAGAGAGGGACCTGGTGGAGAAGAGAGGAGCAGAGATGAGCTGATGGGCCATGAAACCAATGAATGATCTGCTTAGACATACTGTATATCTTCCAGGCATACATCTTCTCAAAGATGACAAAGTTATTGGGTTTGGTTGGACTCCAACTGTCCTCTTCAATGTCTCTCCATCTCACCTCTCTGACTATGTGGCCTCCTCCCTCCCCCTCTTCTCTCTCTTCATTTTCTGAATGAGTGAATGAATCTGAGTAAATTGTAATAGAATGCACTTTGTCTCTGCTTGGCTGTTAATATTTAACTAACCAAATGGAAGAGGCAGTTCCCTCGCGTTTAACTCATGTCTATTTGAAATTGCATTACAGCGCGGCCACATTAGGCTAATTCAATCCGCAGCACTTAAGATGTAATGGTCTCTGCACATCATAAACTACTATGGAAAACAAACACAATACACAAAACTACTTTTTTTATATTAGTAGTAGGATGAACTGTAGTAGGATGAACTGTAGTAGGATGAACTGTAGTAGGATGAACTGTAGTAGGGTGAACTGTAGTAGGATGAACTGTAGTAGGGTGAACTGTAGTAGGATGAACTGTAGTAGGATGAACTGTAGTAGGGTGAACTGTAGTAGGATGAACTGTAGTAGGGTGAACTGTAGTAGGATGAACTGTAGTAGGGTGAACTGTAGTAGGGTGAACTGTAGTAGGATGAACTGTAGTAGGATGAACTGTAGTAGGATGAACTGTAGTAGGATGAACTGTAGTAGGATGAACTGTAGTAGGATGAACTGTAGTAGGGTGAACTGTAGTAGGATGAACTGTAGTAGGGTGAACTGTAGTAGGATGAACTGTAGTAGGATGAACTGTAGTAGGATGAACTGTAGTAGGATGAACTGTAGTAGGATGAACTGTAGTAGGATGAACTGTAGTAGGGTGAACTGTAGTAGGATGAACTGTAGTAGGGTGAACTGTAGTAGGATGAACTGTAGTAGGGTGAACTGTAGTAGGGTGAACTGTAGTAGGATGAACTGTAGTAGGGTGAACTGTAGTAGGATGAACTGTAGTAGGATGAACTGTAGTAGGATGAACTGTAGTAGGATCAACTGTAGTAGGATGAACTGTAGTAGGGTGAACTGTAGTAGGATGAATTGTAGTAGGGTGAATTGTAGTAGGGTGAATTGTGGTAGGATGAACTGTAGTAGGATGAACTGTAGTAGGATGAATTGTAGTAGGGTGAACTGTAGTAGGGTGAATTGTAGTAGGGTGGTGAATTGAACTGTAGTAGGATGAACTGTAGTAGGATGAACTGTAGTAGGATGAACTGTAGTAGGATGAACTGTAGTAGGATGAACTGTAGTAGGATGAACTGTAGTAGGATGAACTGTAGTAGGATGAACTGTAGTAGGATGAACTGTAGTAGGATGAACTGTAGTAGGGTGAACTGTAGTAGGATGAACTGTAGTAGGGTGAACTGTAGTAGGATGAACTGTAGTAGGGTGAACTGTAGTAGGATGAACTGTAGTAGGATGAACTGTAGTAGGATGAACTGTAGTAGGGTGAACTGTAGTAGGATGAACTGTAGTAGGATGAACTGTAGTAGGGTGAACTGTAGTAGGATGAACTGTAGTAGGGTGAACTGTAGTAGGATGAACTGTAGTAGGATGAACTGTAGTAGGATGAACTGTAGTAGGATCAACTGTAGTAGGATGAACTGTAGTAGGGTGAACTGTAGTAGGATGAATTGTAGTAGGGTGAATTGTAGTAGGGTGAATTGTGGTAGGATGAACTGTAGTAGGATGAACTGTAGTAGGATGAATTGTAGTAGGGTGAACTGTAGTAGGGTGAATTGTAGTAGGGTGAATTGTGGTAGGATGAACTGTAGTAGGATGAACTGTAGTAGGATGAACTGTAGTAGGATGAACTGTAGTAGGATGAACTGTAGTAGGATGAACTGTAGTAGGATGAACTGTAGTAGGGTGAACTGTAGTAGGATGAACTGTAGTAGGATGAACTGTAGTAGGGTGAACTGTAGTAGGATGAACTGTAGTAGGATGAACTGTAGTAGGGTGAACTGTAGTAGGATGAACTGTAGTAGGATGAACTGTAGTAGGATGAACTGTAGTAGGATGAATTGTAGTAGGGTGAATTGTGGTAGGATGAATTGTAGTAGGGTGAATTGTAGTAGGATGAACTGTAGTAGGATGAACTGTAGTAGGGTGAATTGTAGTAGGGTGAATTGTGGTAGGATGAATTGTAGTACGGTGAATTGTAGTAGGATGAACTGTAGTAGGATGAACTGTAGTAGGGTGAATTGTGGTAGGATGAATTGTAGTAGGGTGAATTGTGGTAGGATGAATTGTAGTAGGGTGAATTGTAGTAGGATGAACTGTAGTAGGATGAACTGTAGTAGGATGAATTGTAGTAGGGTGAATTGTAGTAGGATGAACTGTAGTAGGAGGAATTGTAGTAGGGTGAATTGTGGTAGGATGAATTGTAGTAGGGTGAATTGTAGTAGGGTGAACTGTGGTAGGATGAATTGTAGTAGGGTGAATTGTAGTAGGATGAACTGTAGTAGGATGAACTGTAGTAGGATGAACTGTAGTAGGATGAACTGTAGTAGGATGAATTGTAGTAGGGTGAATTGTAGTAGGGTGAATTGTAGTAGGGTTGTAGTAGGGTGAATTGTGGTAGGATGAACGGTAGTAGGGTGAATTGTGGTAGGATGAACGGTAGTAGGGTGAACTGTAGTAGGATGAACTGTAGTAGGGTGAATTGTGGTAGGGTGAACTGTAGTAGGGTGAATTGTGGTAGGGTGAACTGTAGTAGGGTGAACGGTAGTAGGGTGAATTGTGGTAGGGTGAACTGTAGTAGGGTGAATTGTAGTAGGGTGAACTGTAGTAGGGTGAATTGTGGTAGGATGAACGGTAGTAGGGTGAATTGTGGTAGGATGAACGGTAGTAGGGTGAACTGTAGTAGGATGAACTGTAGTAGGGTGAATTGTGGTAGGGTGAACTGTAGTAGGGTGAATTGTGGTAGGGTGAACTGTAGTAGGGTGAATTGTAGTAGGGTGAACTGTAGTAGGGTGAATTGTGGTAGGGTGAACTGTAGTAGGGTGAATTGTGGTAGGGTGAACTGTAGTAGGGTGAATTGTGGTAGGGTGAACTGTAGTAGGGTGAATTGTAGTAGGGTGAACTGTAGTAGGGTGAATTGTGGTAGGGTGAACTGTAGTAGAGTGAACTGTAAACACTGGGTAGAAAAAGAAAGTAGAAATTACAGGACATGTTTTATTTGAGGTTGATGTGGCAAGCTCAGGACTTCATATATATGACGGCTTGAATTTGCAATTACTCTCACTGCCTATGACGAGTCCATTTAGCAAGATAAATGCATCGACTTGGCCAAAGAGTGCAGCAGTGAGGACTGGGAGTCTAGGTGTGTTTTTCAGCCAACTGCTGAGTTTGACATGCCTCTAACAAGCATCTCATAAATAGATGGGTAAATATGACCATAGAGAGAAGGAAAAAGATGGAGACTGAGAGAGAGAGAGAGAGAGAGAGAGAGAGAGAGAGAGAGAGAGAGAGAGAGAGAGAGAGAGAGAGAGAGAGAGAGAGAGAGAGAGAGAGAGAGAGAGAGAGAGAGAGAGAGAGAGAGAGAGAGAGAGAGAGAGAGAGAGAGAGATTTTGTTTAATGTTAATGTCTTAATATTTTGTTTTACTGATTCTACTTAAATATGAGTCAGAGTCTGCTTGCAGCGGATGGAATAACTCACTGCAGTAGCTCCACTCCAGAACTATCTTCTGTGTGTTTTATAGCCGTTGTGCTGTCTGTCACGATGCTAGCCTCGGCCATGTCCCCCATCCCTGACCCCTCTCCCCCAGCTCCAGACCCAGCCATAAGGGTGAGGCCTGGGTCACTCCCCTCCCAAAATAACACCCACCCCCTTCTGAATGTTTCAGCAGGCCCCCAGGCCAAACGTGTTGAGACTGGAGAGCAAGAGCCGATCATACACTTACTGTCTCCATGCACACACACACACACGCACGCACGCACACGCACGCACGCACGCACACGCACACACACACACACACACACACACACACACACACACACACACACACACACACACACACACACACACACACACACACACACACACACACACACACACATACATAAACAAGATCAAGGCAAAGGGTGGCTACATTGTAGAATCTAAAATCTATTTTGATTTGTTTAACACTGTTTTGGTTACTACATGATTCCGTATGTGTTATTTCATAGTTTTGATGTCTTCACTATTATTCTACAATGTAGAACATAGTAAGAAAATAAAGAAAAACACTTGAATGAGCAGGTTTGTCCAAATGTTTGACTGGTACTGAAAGTATTCAGACTGGGCCAACCGGGCCACAGACATCCCCTGTCTGTCCCCAAATCCAGACCCTCCCTGGGTTCCTCTAATACACACGGACAGGGACAGCACTACTTGTGGCTTCTCAGAGCATGTTTTAAAACAGGTTTTCTGCTACACCACCAGGGGTTGGAGATATGTTCACAGTACTAGGAGGGGACACTTCAGAGATATGTTCACAGTACTAGGAGGGGACACTTCAGAGATATGTTCACAGTACTAGGAGGGGACACTTCAGAGATATGTTCACAGTACTAGGAGGGGACACCTCAGAGATATGTTCACAGTAGTGGGAGGGGACACTTCAGAGATATGTTCACAGTAGTGGGAGGGGACACTTCAGAGATATGTTCACAGTACTAGGAGGGGACACCTCAGAGATATGTTCACAGTACTAGGAGGGGACACTTCAGAGATATGTTCACAGTACTAGGAGGGGACACCTCAGAGATATGTTCACAGTACTAGGAGGGGACACCTCAGAGATATGTTCACAGTACTAGGAGGGGACACCTCAGAGATATGTTCACAGTACTAGGAGGGGACACTTCAGAGATATGTTCACAGTAGTGGGAGGGGACACTTCAGAGATATGTTCACAGTACTAGGAGGGGACACTTCAGAGATATGTTCACAGTACTAGGAGGGGACACTTCAGAGATATGTTCACAGTACTAGGAGGGGACACCTCAGAGATATGTTCACAGTACTAGGAGGGGACACTTCAGAGATATGTTCACAGTACTAGGAGGGGACACTTCAGAGATATGTTCACAGTACTAGGAGGGGACACCTCAGAGATATGTTCACAGTACTAGGAGGGGACACTTCAGAGATATGTTCACAGTACTAGGAGGGGACACTTCAGAGATATGTTCACAGTACTAGGAGGGGACACCTCAGAGATATGTTCACAGTACTAGGAGGGGACACTTCAGAGATATGTTCACAGTACTAGGAGGGGACACTTCAGAGATATGTTCACAGTACTAGGAGGGGACACCTCAGAGATATGTTCACAGTACTAGGAGGGGACACTTCAGAGATATGTTCACAGTACTAGGAGGGGACACTTCAGAGATATGTTCACAGTACTAGGAGGGGACACCTCAGAGATATGTTCACAGTACTAGGAGGGGACACTTCAGAGATATGTTCACAGTACTAGGAGGGGACACTTCAGAGATATGTTCACAGTAGTGGGAGGGGACACTTCAGAGATATGTTCACAGTACTAGGAGGGGACACTTCAGAGATATGTTCACAGTACTAGGAGGGGACACTTCAGAGATATGTTCACAGTACTAGGAGGGGACACTTCAGAGATATGTTCACAGTACTAGGAGGGGACACTTCAGAGATATGTTCACAGTACTAGGAGGGGACACTTCAGAGATATGTTCACAGTACTAGGAGGGGACACTTCAGAGATATGTTCACAGTACTAGGAGGGGACACTTCAGAGATATGTTCACAGTAGTGGGAGGGGACACTTCAGAGATATGTTCACAGTACTAGGAGGGGACACTTCAGAGATATGTTCACAGTACTAGGAGGGGACACTTCAGAGATATGTTCACAGTACTAGGAGGGGACACTTCAGAGATATGTTCACAGTACTAGGAGGGGACACTTCAGAGATATGTTCACAGTACTAGGAGGGGACACTTCAGAGATATGTTCACAGTACTAGGAGGGGACACTTCAGAGATATGTTCACAGTACTAGGAGGGGACACCTCAGAGATATGTTCACAGTACTAGGAGGGGACACCTCAGAGATATGTTCACAGTACTAGGAGGGGACACCTCAGAGATATGTTCACAGTACTAGGAGGGGACACTTCAGAGATATGTTCACAGTACTAGGACGGGACACTTCAGAGATATGTTCACAGTACTAGGAGGGGACACTTCAGAGATATGTTCACAGTACTAGGAGGGGACACTTCAGAGATATGTTCACAGTACTAGGAGGGGACACCTCAGAGATATGTTCACAGTACTAGGAGGGGACACTTCAGAGATATGTTCACAGTAGTGGGAGGGGACACTTCAGAGATATGTTCACAGTACTAGGAGGGGAAACTTCAGAGATATGTTCACAGTAGCAGGAGGGGACACTTCAGAGATATGTTCACAGTACTAGGAGGGGACACTTCAGAGATATGTTCACAGTACTAGGAGGGGACACCTCAGAGATATGTTCACAGTACTAGGAGGGGACACTTCAGAGATATGTTCACAGTAGTGGGAGGGGACACTTCAGAGATATGTTCACAGTACTAGGAGGGGAAACTTCAGAGATATGTTCACAGTAGCAGGAGGGGACACTTCAGAGATATGTTCACAGTACTAGGAGGGGACACTTCAGAGATATGTTCACAGTACTAGGAGGGGACACTTCAGAGATATGTTCACAGTACTAGGAGGGGACACTTCAGAGATATGTTCACAGTACTAGGAGGGGACACCTCAGAGATATATTCACAGTACTAGGAGGGGACACCTCAGAGATATGTTCACAGTACTAGGAGGGGACACTTCAGAGATATGTTCACAGTAGCAGGAGGGGACACTTCAGAGATATGTTCACAGTAGCAGGAGGGGACACTTCAGAGATATGTTCACAGTACTAGGAGGGGACACCTCAGAGATATGTTCACAGTACTAGGAGGGGACACTTCAGAGATATGTTCACAGTACTAGGAGGGGACACCTCAGAGATATGTTCACAGTACTAGGAGGGGACACTTCAGAGATATGTTCACAGTACTAGGAGGGGACACCTCAGAGATATGTTCACAGTACTAGGAGGGGACACCTCAGAGATATGTTCACAGTACTAGGAGGGGACACCTCAGAGATATGTTCACAGTACTAGGAGGGGACACTTCAGAGATATGTTCACAGTACTAGGAGGGGACACTTCAGAGATATGTTCACAGTACTAGGAGGGGACACTTCAGAGATATGTTCACAGTACTAGGAGGGGACACTTCAGAGATATGTTCACAGTACTAGGAGGGGACACTTCAGAGATATGTTCACAGTACTAGGAGGGGACACTTCAGAGATATGTTCACAGTACTAGGAGGGGACACTTCAGAGATATGTTCACAGTACTAGGAGGGGACACTTACATGGGTGTTCTCAGACTGTCTGCATGTTGTGGTGTTAAGCTGCATGGAGTGAAACATTACTAACATGGAGGGGTTTCTTAGCCCTTTACAGCACGGTCCGTTTGTGTCACCTAATAAAAAACAGAAGTAAACTTATTTTACCATAGCCCTACGGACTGCATCTCTCTATCTCATGCAAATTCAGATGCACACACACTCTTTCAGTACTGTGTCTGTGTGTGTGTGTGTGTGTGTGTGCCTCTGAGGGAGACAGGAAGGAAGGAAGGAAGGAAGGAAGGAAGGAAGGAAGGAAGGAAGGAAGGAAGGAAGGAGGGAGGGAGCGAGGGAGGGAGGGAGGGCAGGAGGGAGGGAGAGCAGGAGGGAGGGAGAACAGGAGGGGGGGAGGGAGGGAGGTCTCTCCCATCAGTGCTGACTAATAGTTCCCTCCCAGCGAAGGTCAGGGACTCTGCAGTCCCCTTCGTGTGTGTTATTCAGATCTCTACCCTGCACCTTTCCTACTGTACATATAGATGAGGATTCGTCGATGGTGGATATTATTAGCTATTATAAACACGTATTATTAACACCGATAACGTCTCTTTATCAAGGCTTTATGAGGATCGATCTCATTTACAGTGAGATCATTCTGTTAGTGTTGTTGTTCTCTGTGCTCCTCGCCAGCTTTTCCACAGGGGCACAATACCACTATTATGAAAGGCAACACGGTGGAGAATTAACTGGAAAAAGGCTTTCCTGAGAATGAGATATTTTTGCTCTTTCATACGGCTTAGTCACACCAAGCAGAATCAGTGAATGAAGCCCAGAGTTTTCCTCAGAAGTGCAGAAAAAGGAGAGTTGAAACAAACTGAACATGCAGCATACGAGCATATGAACGATGGGTAATGGGTAATTTATTGCTCCTGAAAGTTGCTGCAGACATCCTCATATTTAAGGCTGATTCCCCCCTAGTCGGTGTGTGGAAAATGTAGTGCTCACGTGTAAATAGAGAGTTGTGAGTTATATCTGTGAAAACTCTAACTGATTACCTCATCAGTATTAGTAATGTTAGATCATTTGACACATTTATCTACCCACCTGCCTGTTTATACACTATAAATAAAAAGGTATGTGGACACCCCTTCAAATTAGTGGATTTGGCTATTTCAGCCACGCCCGTTGCTGATAGGTGTATAAAAATCGAGCACACAGCTATGCAATCTCCATAGACAAACATTGGCAGTAGAATGGCCCCACTGAAGAGCTCGGTGACTTTCAACGTGGCACCGTCATAGGAGATGCCCCATTCAACTGTAAGTGCTGTTATTGTGAAGTGGAAACATCTAGGTCGAACAACAGCTCAGCAGCGAAATGGTAGGCCACACGAGCTCACAGAACGGGATCTCTGAGTGCTGAAACACGTAACGCGTAAACAATCATCTGTCCTCAGTTGCAACACTCACTACTGAGTTCCAAACTGCCTCTGGAAGTAACGTCAGCACAAGAACTGTTTGTCGGGAGCTTCATGAAGTTGGTTTCCTTGGCCAAGCAGCTGCACACAAGCCAATGCCAAATGTCGGCTGGAGTGGTGTAAAGCTCGCCGCCATGGAAGTCTGGAGCAGTGGAAACACGTACAAATCTGGGTTTGGCGGATGCCAAGAGAATGCTACCTGCTTCAATGCATAGTGCCAACTGTAAAGTTTTGTGGATGAGGAATAATGTTCTGGGGCTGTTTTTCATGGTTCGGGCTAGGCCCCTTAGTTCCAGTGAAGAGAAATATTAACGCAACAGCATACAATGACATTCTAGAAGATTCTGTGCTTCCAACTTTGTGGCAACAGTTTGAGGAAGGCCCTTTCCTGTTTCAGCATGACAATACCCCCATGCACAAAGCGTTGCCCATACAGAAATGGTTTGTCGAGATCGGTGTGGAAGAACTTCACCGGCCTGCACAGAGCCCTGACCTCAACCCCATCGAACCTCTTTGGGATGAATTGGAATGTGTTTCCTCCGACACATTGGTGCGGCTGGCTTCCGGGTTAAGTGGGCATTGTGTCAAGAAGCAGTGCGGCCTGGCTGGGTTGGACACATGGCTCTCGACCTTCACCTCTCCTGAGTCCGTACGGGAGTGGCAGCAGTGGGCTAAGACTGTATCTTCCAATTGGATACCAAGAAATTGGGGAGAGAAGGGGGTAATATAAAAGAACAAGAAAGGCTTCCCAGAAGAGTGGAGGTAGTTATAGCAGCAAAGGGGAGACCAACTCCATATTAATGCCCATGATTTTGGAATGAGATGTTTGACGAGCAGGCGTCCACATACTTTTGGACAGGTAAGTGTAGGTTAGTTTTACTACCTGTCTCACTCAATTTATAATGGGACCCCAACCAGTGTGTTTCTTCAGACTCTGTTGGCTGTCTGTTTTACCTACAAGTAAGTTAAATTAGTTCAAATTCAGCTTGTTCAGTTTCAGATGACAAATAGATGTTGTTATACTGTATCACACCGGAGCCAAGTCACCTCGTGTGTTTATTCTCTCACACTCACAGAGCCAAGAATTCACTTATTGCATCATAATGATGATTACAGTCGTTAGTTAACCACTCCATGCGTCCCATTTCCACGACCTAACACACACTAGGGAAGACCCACTCACGGATAAAGGTGTTTTATTCGTGGTGAGAAAAGAAATGACCTCATTGGCTTTTTATTTAGGCCTTCCAAATCTTCTTTAATCGGCCCAGCTTCCCTCATAAAACAAAATTACAAGTGGAATTAAAGTTTGGGTTTTTTGGGGCTGTAATTTTACAAAAATGGGACTATGAGTCAACAGGCTCTAACAAGCCTATTGAGGCATGTCTCATTCTGGCTCTCGGTAGTGAAACTGACGATGTTTGATCCAAGATTGAGGAAGACGGAGGCTAGTTACTTATTCTCTCCCTCTCTTTCTCTCCCTCTTTCTAACATCTTCTCTCTCTCTCTCTTTCCTCTCTCCCTCTCTTTCTCTCTCTCTCTCTCTCCCTCTCTCTCCTCATCTCTCCTCTCTCTCTTCTCTCTCTCTCTCTCCTCATCTCTCTTCTCTCTCTCCCTCTTCTCTCTCTCCCTCCCTCTTCTCTCTCTCCCTCTTCTCTCTTCTCTCCCTCTCTCTCCTCATCTCTCTTCTCTCTCTCTCCTTCTCTTTCCTCATCTCTCTCCTCTCTCTCTCTCTCTCTCTCTCGTCCCCATCACTCTCTCTCCCCTCTCTCTCCCTTTCTTTCCCCTCTCTCCCTCTTCTCCTTCTCACTCTGACTTTTCTTCTTTCTTTCTCTCTTCCTCTCATTGTTGTTACGAAGACTAAATCTTCAGCGGGAGTATGTGGATCTCCCTTTTCAGGTCTGACACTTTTTAACCGGGAGAAAAGCTGACGCTTTGGCAAATTAGAACAAAGAGCAGGTAGCAGGTAGCTCACTAACTGACAATAGAGCTTAAAAGCTACGCGTATAATAATAATTATCCCATTATGGAGAGTACACCTCTTGAAGTACACCTTTTGAAATAGTCATAGTTAACTTTGGACTAACTTTCTATGCTAACAACATGACATTCTGAGAATCTCTCAGCATGAGCTCTCTCACTTTCCCCTTTTGTCCTCAAAATCCTTTCTATATTTCTCACCCTCTTAATTCACTTGACTTCAAGAAAGGTAACAGCGGAGCATGATTTAATTGCAGAGGTACTTTCCCTTTCAACATCACAAGTGTCTGCACAGAGGGAATCACCTTTGTGGCTCGTGTGCAGGGCCAGCTCTAACCTTGTGGGGGCCCTAAACTACATTTAGTGGCAGTTTCAAAGGCCCGGTGGAGTCAAAAACGTGAGAGTTCCAAACCTCTCTGCCAATGACGGCAAATCTTTAGTTTTCACCTCCCCACCCAGACCACTCCCAGACAGTCCTAGATAAATTCTTGCTTGAGAAATTGCTCTTTGCTAAGAAGCAATGAGTGTCTAGGTGTCGGATACATTTGTACTTGGTCTTGACTCGATCTTGGATAGTGAGGACTTAGTGAGACCAGCTGAGACCAGAGGACTAATACAATCATAATTATCAGCTTCCATTCAGTCAGTGCATAAAACGGCATTACCAGGCCAGATATGTACACTCATTTATTGATACTTAACCTACTTTATATCTATTATAGACATGTTATGCAGTGGTGAACCTATAGGTCTTCAGTGGTGAACCTATAGACCTTCAGTGGTGAACCTATAGACCTTCAGTGGTGAACCTATAGACCTTCAGTGGTGAACCTATAGACCTTCAGTGGTGAACCTATAGACCTTCAGTGGTGAACCTATAGGTCTTCAGTGGTGAACCTATAGACCTTCAGTGGTGAACCTATAGACCTTCAGTGGTGAACCTATAGGTCTTCAGTGGTGAACCTATAGGTCTTCAGTGGTGAACCTATAGACCTTCAGTGGTGAACCTACAGGTCTTCAGTGGTGAACCTATAGGCCTTCAGTGGTCAACCTATAGGTCTTCAGTGTGTGAACCTATAGGTCTTCAGTGGTGAACCTATAGACCTTCAGTGGTGAACCTATAGACCTTCAGTGGTGAACCTATAGACCTTCAGTGGTGAACCTATAGACCCTTCAGTGGTGAACCTATAGGCCTTCAGTGGTGAACCTATAGACCTTCAGTGTGTGACAGGTTGGTGATTCTGAAAGGAGAGCAACCGTATTACCAGACACTCGTGTTGGAGAGGACACTTATTGTAAAACACAAAGGGCCAGTGGTGTAGTGGAGGCTATACTCAGTGGTGTATTGGATGCTATACTCAGGGCCAGTGGTTTTTCATGACCTGACCAGGATGACCCTGGTTGTAGCATAATAGAACATTGGATGTTCAGATTTTAAGTACTGTACTTACAGATGTAGGATATTAATTTGAGCCAGTTTGCTACAGAAGGAAAATAATCCTGCGGCAACAGGACATGTGAATTATTATGTGGATTATAATGAATTTTAAAAAAATTGTAAGGGCAAATCAAGTCTGACATATTCGAGTGGAAATTACAAACTTTAGAAGCCTTTTTAAACCTCGAATACCCCAAAAGTTTGCATTTCCTGCTGTGCAGTGATCAAATGAAGATCCTACATCTGTACTGTGAAGCACTAGGCTGTACTCATCATCATCTACTCTTGATGGATGCCTAGAGAAAGACAAGCCCAAGCATAGACAATTATATTAAATTATTGGATTAAACCAATCATAAGAATACAGATGTAGGATATTAATTTGAGCCAGTTTGCTACAGAAGGAAAATAATCCTGCGGCAACAGGACATGTGAATTATTATGTGGATTATAAGAACATGTCTGGGCTGAAGTTATCGGCTATTAGGCACATCTGTACGCACTAGGCTGCATCTCCTATTAATCAGATACAGAGACAGGTCAAACCACACACACACACACAACACACACACACACACACACACACACACACACACACACACACACACACACACACACACACACACACACACACACACACACACACACACACACACACACACACACACACACACACACACACACACACACACACACACACACACACACACACACACACACACACACACACACAGGTCTATTAATCATCTGTAGAAACAGGTCAGCTATTTCTGGGATCAAGCCACGGCTCGTTAAATCAACATGTCTTCATTAGGTTGTGTTTCTAGGGTTCACTGAAAGCATTAGCAACACGATGAATTCGTGCTGATGTTGTTTTGTTTAGAGCAAGACAACGATCTGTAAGGTCTAACTACAGCCTTGATTAGATATGTATATTATAATGTTTTTATATTCAATGTTTATGCCTGGAAAACAAATGGACAAATGTTGAAACTTTTAAAAGAAATGGGCAAATTTTCCCTCCGTACTGAATATGAAACATAATATCACCATAATGCCAACCATGCTGCCCTAACCATTACACTTGATGTCATCATCCTCTGTTTCTCACAGCAGGCTTCACCATGGGCTCAACCTGACCAGGTTGCTATAGTAACCAATTCACCACAAAGCTGTCCAAATCAACTTCCTACGAGATTCACATTTGTTCAATCAAATTACAGTATGAACTTAAATCTGTTTTTGCAAACGGTGTAGAGTTACTTCACTTTGACCCCACCTTGCTCATAGTATACAGCCCCGAGTTTTAGCTGAGACAGCGATTACTCCCACAACCATTGTTGCCATAACGATCCATCCCAGTGTGTGATCAAAGCAACGGTGGTTATGTTGCATGTCGAGAGGTGCTGAGTTTGGGATCGTCACTGAACTGCTTTTACACAGTCTTAGAAAAAATGTGTCCTTCAGTTGTCCTCATAGGAGAACCGTTTGAAAAACCCTTTTTTGGTTACAGGTTAGAACCCTTTTGAGTTCCATGAAGAAACTTTTGCACAGAGGGATCTACCTGGAACCAAAAAGGGTTCTACCTGGAACCTGGAACCTAAAAGGGTTCTACCTGGAACCAAATAGGGTTCTACCTGGAACCAAATAGGGTTCTACTATGGCGACAGCCGAAGAACCATTTTGGTGGAACCTTTTTGTTCTAAGTGCAGCTTTTGTCAACACACATATTAAAAGATATATTCGCCATAAGAAAAAGAGATTTGTTCTTTCATTTTCTATGGAAAGATTTCAAAGGTGTCTCTTTGGAAATTGATATTTGTGGGGGGGTTTTGGAAACTGTCAAATGCTTATCACAGTTCTAATTTACTCCTTTGTAGACTTCCTAGTAAATGGAAATGATGATCTATTAAATGAACGATTGGAAACTAAAATAAATGCCTCTCAAATCCCAACATATTAGATAGAAGTCTTAACGATTTCTAGTGTAGTAATGAAAAAACGCTTTCTTCTTCTGCTTCCTTCTCATTTTGTCTTATTATTTTCACAATCCTTGTAGCAAAGGAAGAGGCACACGTTTTCCTTTCTAATGTGGTGAAATAGTTTTATTCTCCTCACAGTTGAAAAGGTAGTGTTAACATGTTGCAGTAGCAAATTCTGTAATGCCATTAACTTGCCACACCTTGGGATAATAAAATAACACTTGTTTATTTCTCCTTATTTCTCCTGTTTAACGTGTTAAAATGTGCGCAGTAAGAGTTAATCAGTTAACTCAAGTTCACGTTTTGTCATTTTTTTATCGCGTTGTTTTTGAACTGCACTGAAAACATAAATGACAGCTCAATTTGAGAATATTATGAATTTGTGATTAATCGTGAATCACAGCAACTCTTGTGACAAACTCGATGAATGTTTTTATCGTTTTGACAGCCCTAGTTGACATCAAAATATAAAAATGCACATGTAGTGGACGTGAGTCAGTCACTGTTGCTCATGGTGACGTGATGAGGTAGCCCCGCCTGCAACTTCAAAGTTAGTGTTGGTACTCTTGGTCCAAAGGTTAAGATGGGGCCTTCTCCTGTGGAAAACCTGGGTTTTAATCCAGCCAGCTTCAAAAGCACACGAGCAATGTATAATATGACGTTTTAGATGTTGGAGAAACTGTTGTGAAATTTCACGTCTGTTTTTCCTCATGTGAGATTTTTTTCACGTGATTTGTTCACACGTGAAAAATGTATGTGAAACGTCACACTTGTCCGAAGACCAGATGTTTTATTCACGTTTTTTTTTTTTTTAAGACTTCTGTCTCTCTCTTCTCCCCCCTCACTCTTT